>NW_020438901.1:342597-441481 GCF_000699045.2 Agrilus planipennis
CAGGAAGGTATTATCCTTTTTTTTAATTATTATACTAAACAACATAAAAATGTTTCTAGGTTTCACTTTATTTATGAATAAATACTTCATTTTCTTGAATTAATCATGATTTTAATCATCTCAAGCCTGAGAAACATATTTGGAGAAGATATTTTATTTTCTTGCGAAAAATTCTGACACGTTCGTAGTCCGTTCATAAAAGTAAATGTTTAGCGAACAGAGGTAAAAATTCGGCAATAATCTTTTATTATTACATTTTCGTAAGACAGAAAACAGTCAATACGGAAACCTCTTTTCTTAAACAAAGAACGAAATGCTCAACATCATAAAATCTGACTGTAGAGGAGATCGTAAACGATTGTACATATGTAGACAATAAATCAGAAGAAGTAATATCACCGCGGTTGCATTTTTCTTTGTTCCTCCGTACTATTGGAGAGAATATGCACGTATTTACTTGCTGTAATTCTTTGAAACTAGTTCAAGGTTACGTATGAGAATTGCGGTAAATTACAATTTTACTTGTTCAATGTTCCTGCATCGTCCACTAGCAAAGAAGGAACGACAAAGTTTCTCGTATTATATTGGACTATAAAAATACTTTCCGGGAAAACAGGTTTAAGTTGCGATTATAAATTCACTCGAAAGAGATTGCATACAATTTTTGATAAAATTTCTTTTATGAAATGGACACTAATTCTGTCATCATGACTCACTCGCAGTGAAGCAGTTGTAGCGTAAAATTGGTTCAAAAATTAAAAATATCGCGATAACCGAAAAAAACAAGCCGCCAAAGACGTTATCTGTACAAATAATTGTTATTTGCGGCGTAGAAACGTTGAAGACGAATCACACCCTGTAATTTGATTCGCGCACTTTTTTGCAGTAACTCAAGCAAGCGAATTTCTTCTCCGACAAAGAATTTAAACAATAATTGTTAATTTTCGCCAGGAAATGTCAGCATTTTATCGCAGACGAAATCTAAAGGAGAGAGATGTGCAGAAGAATTACTGACTTGTACATCTACACGTTGCACTGTTTGCACCCTACTCATCGCGAGTAAAAGAAAATTGGTTTATAATGGAGGCCCGTTTTAGGTGCTACTGGACATACGTATCTATTTGTTTTTTCTATTATAAATATTGTTTCTATTTCTGTTGTGTAATTTTTCTGTTTGCCATATAGAAAAATGTTTCCGCACGCGATAAGACAAAAGGAGAAGCAGACATTATTTATAAGTATATGAAACGCACTATTTATTATTATTTACATATTATCTGAAACGGAAGTAAAGCATTCTTTGCAGACTCATCACATTATATTATCAAGAACAACAGTTACTGAAGCAACAGTTACTATTGGGAGATAAGTACATTTGTGTATTTGTCCCTTCAATCCCTCCACGGATTCAATCCGGACTTCATAAAATTTCTTTTACGAATGAAACAAACTCCAAAATTTAAAACGCGTTACGATATATCAGAAACTCCATTTGACTATCTTTTATATCAATTTTTTTTAATAGTTTTCAATGCTTTTAAATAGAGCCCTTTATTAATTTTCTGTTTGGTTTTTTCTACTTATCTATAGGGTTGTTCGGAAAGTACCTAATTTCGTTTTTTTTGTGGAAATGAAGGACAGTTTTCGTATTATAAACAAATACATTATTAAATTATATATTGACCGTTCTGGTCCAACACCTTTTGCCATCTTTCTGGTAGTAGCATAATTCCACGCTCATAAAATTTTTGGTCTTTGCTGGCAAAAAACTGATCGAGGAGGTTTTTGACCTCCTCATTTGAGGTGAAGGTTTTACCGTCTAAAAAATTTTGGAGTGACCGGAACAAATAATAATCCGATGGTGCCAGGTCTGGAGAATATGGTGGGTGTAGCATTGTATCCCATTCAAGCTGTAAAAGCTTTTGGCGAGTGACCAAACTTGTGTGAGGTCTCGCGTTGTCTTGGTGAAACACTACACCTTTCCTGTTGATTAGTTCTGACCTTTTCTGTTGAAGTGCATCATTCAGTTTGTCCAGCTGATGACAGTAGACTTCCGAATTAATCGTTGTGTTATCCGGTAAAAGCTCAAAAAAAACGATTCCTTTAAAATCCCACCAAACAGACAGCATCACCTTTTTTTGGTGAATATCGGCTTTGGAAATGGTTTGAGCCGGTTCATCTTTTTTGCTCCATGACCTCTTGCGTTTGACGTTGTTGTATACAACCCATTTTTCGTCCCCAGTGATGATGCGCTTCAAAAACGGATCATTTTCGTGACGTTTGAGAAGCGAATCGCAGACGTCAATGCGGCGACACAGATTTCTCTCTGTGAGAACATGGGGAACCCATACATCGAGCTTCGAGGATAATCCCAGGCCTTTCAAGTGGTCATAAACTGTTGAATTTGATAAATTTAACCTCAATCCGATCTCACGTGTTGTTATTCGCCGGTTCACATCAACTAATGCCTTTATCGCGTCTTTATCAGCTTCAACCGGCCTTCCCGAACGTGGTGCATCTTCGACATCAAAATTGCCGGATCGAAATTTAGCGAACCAGTTCTGGCACTGGCGTACTGTCAACACACCTTCTCCATACACATCAGTCAATTTCTTTCTGGCTTGAACAGCATTTTTACCCTTTCTGTAGTAAAACAGTAAGATATGTCGAAAATGCTGCTTATCGCTCTCCATATTTAAAAGGGCACCAACCAAAAACTACTGCGTAGAATTAATTGGAATTTTTCACACACAAGCCTTGCTATATGAGCTCTCAAAACATATAAAAATTATACGGCTTAAATGTGATGTTGGGTACAAAAGAATACAATTAAATCCTCTGTCGGGAAAAAACGAAATGACTTTCCGAACAACCCAATACATATGTATTTTATTGCGATGGTTATTGTGACTAACGTCGTATGTTTTCAAAATATACAATATGATAACATTAATAGAATACATTGCTAGAGACCGTAAACAAAAAATGTGCAACTGCATGGCTAATTTATTTGTATAATATGTCGATTACGATAAAATTGTATTATCATGACCATGTTGCTTTGGTTCCACGCAGGCTACGAAAAAAATAGCGCTCGTTTAGTAATTTTATACGTGTGTTTAGTAGTTGTAGGTCAATTACACGCAAATATTACAAACACTCCACGCGATAAGCGCTAACAGTTTAGCGACAAAGACGGTAATAATACGTAAAAAAGATAATATCCAAAGGTCACGTGACAAATCACACCATTCGTATATTTATATAAGTTAACATTGTTATACGCATTAATTTAATAAACACCAACAGAGAAAACCCTTTTATCAGTTTGAATCACGGTTTTTTAAAATTTTATCATTGGTGACATTTCAACAAAGTATTTACAAACGACGTAATATTATGATTATGAATATTCTTGATAACACATTTGCGTTTATTTTGGGGACTTACTCTGCGTATAATAAGGATCTTGTTCCGGAAAAGGTCAAATTTTTTAAAAATCCGCTGGTGTATCCTATATTGACATCTGTGCTAGATTTGCTGATAGGTCGTATAGGTTGCGGTGGTAAATATTAGAGTTCCGGGAAAAGTTCAACGACTTAAAGTTTTAGTTTTAGCTCANATTTAAGTGACTTCTTTAATTTGACTTAATAAAGTTTGATAAAAATTAAACTTTTAGTGTTTAGGAATTTCCGTAGTACGTAATAAAATAAAATGACTAACGCATTTGTGTCAGCTAAAGTAAATTTTGTGTAATCGGATGCTTTTTAGCACAAAATGGGGTGGTCACTGGGTTACGAAGAATTAAATAACAGAACATTAAATGGTCCTGGTGGACGATTACTGACCAAACAAGTGGATAAAACTAACAAACCAAGATTAATGGGCGAAGTCAGTGGTGTGAAAAGTAATCGTTGAATACAAATAAGGAATGCATACATATGTATATAACATTGAAAGAACAATCGCAACTGAGGCTTGATGGCTGAAATAAGTTTCTTTATAATGTAGGTACGTACCTAATATGTTTTAACAAATTCTATTAGTTTTCATGAAATGTGTAAATAGAAGATTTACCCAAGTGAATAGTTTATTATTTTTCATGTCCGGTTTCACTTTTATTGTTTTTAAAAAGTAAAGCAGATCACTTAACGGTTTTTATTATAACAGCGTAATAAGTTCAAGAACGAGTTTTTTGTACTGGATTTTGGATTGAGAGGATGGTGTTACAATTACGAAATGCATTAATAAATAATGTGTACCTATACTTTCGTTTGTCTGCCACACAGGTAATAATAATTGTCCAATTTTTACATTAAACACACCTTACGTGTGTTATATATGGAGTAGATAACTTAGATACCGTTTAAAAAATTAAACCAATTGCTCAATCGTGCCTTTTTGGAGCAAGGTACAGTGTCATTTCCTGATTTATAAAATCAGTTTAGAGTAATGAAATTTCAACAACATACAACAGGGTAGTAACTTGAGCCCTGGTTCTATACATACAAAAATAATTTATGCCGAGAGGGGTAACAAATTAAGCTGGTTTTTGCCCTATTTGCTTCTTCGGTTACACAGTTCAACAAAAAAAAGTATGAGGAAGAATAGGGTCGGCAATCGAATGATTTGCATGAAGTGGATGGATATTGTACGTAAGAAAACACCTGCAAAGAGGATACCTGTCGGTGGTGGAGTAAAAGAAGTGACTCATCTGCACTCGGCAAGCAACAGTTCTACATGCAGACAAACGATAGACTTCAACAAAAGACGCTAATGACTCAACCTGCAAGTGACCAAGGCCAACTGCCGTATTCTAACATTTGTGCCCAAAAGGCACTGCAGAAATAAGAAACGCTTCCTATCTGAATCACTTTCGAAGCAGCAGTAGGAGGTACAGGATGGCCCAATATCCACTGCACGAAATTAAGTTACGACACAATGACAGTGTAATACGGATTTTTACGAGGGAGCCCGCAGTCCTCATTTCGGATGAATAACCCTCGTTTTAATGCTTTTGTCTTACACATATTATTTTGGAGAAGTAAATACAGGTGAATTCAACAAATTGTAAAGTACAACCTGTGTACGGATGCGAAATGTGGATGGTGGACGAAAATGTTTGAAATGTCTAATTACAAGCAGATGATGAAAACGCCATAAAAAAAGTTAGAAATTTGGAGGAAGTGTAAGAGGAAAAGAACTAAGAGCGCTATGGGAGTCAGTAAGGAAAAGGTCAGACAGGATGACAGGGCACCTTCTGATATATGAAGGGCTTATCAGGCACATAGTAGAAACAGGAACAAGAGGAAGACGAACAGAGGTATACCTAGATCTAGACTAAATTTCCGTTCAGGAAAAGAATTTTTGGAACATCTGATACGATTGATCATATCCCGTGATCTGCGAAAGATATGGTCAGTCGGACTTAGTTCTTTAGTACCTTAGTGTGGGACTAAGGGATTATTCATAAAATACGTTAGCATATAAGGGAGAGGGAGCAGTATTGCTTAGCATGACAAGATATGACAAGGAATTTTAATGTTTTTTTTAACTTCAAAATTTTCATTACTATAAACTAGCTTTTGTGTCGTAATATTTGTTGGGGGGGGGTCGCTGAAAGTAGGACTCAGCGTGACAAAAGGGGAGGGAGGGATCCAAAAATGTGACGTATTTTATGGACGACCCCTATCGAAAAAATGAGAAATCTATAATATTGACGGACTGGGACCGTTTGCAGAACAAATCTTTCAGTAGGTAAATAGAAATCAGTCGCATTTTGAAAGACGATCCTTAAATTGTTGCATTGGCACAGAACAGATTTAAAAGATCTACGGAATTCTCAAAAAGCGACATACGAGTGTTACAAATGTAATTACTGAGTTGTGATAAAACAATAAACAGAAAACGAATTACACTTGCCAGTTGCTATAATTATTTCTCATTAAAGAAACGCCGCTCAAGGTGGATGAAAAGTTGAATTGCTAATAGAAACACACTTGAACGCATTTCTTTAGTTAAAGAATCAAGATGCAACAAGCCCCAAGATCTTAAAAAATTATTTGCGAACGACGGATGAAGTCCACCAACAGATAACGGTTTGTTCCGAAAACAGACCAAGTTCGTCTACATTGCTTCTACATGCGATCGGATATATTAAGGATCTTGTTCCGGAAAAGGTCAAATTTTTTAAAAATCCGCTGGTGTATCCTATATTGACATCTGTGCTAGATTTGCTGATAGGTCGTATAGGTTGCGGTGGTAAATATTAGAGTTCCGGGAAAAGTTCAACGACTTAAAGTTTTAGTTTTAGCTCAGAATAAAAAAAAGCTTTTCTGTAGTATTAATTCAATATTCTATCGTTGCAAATCGCTTGAGACATAAGTGGACTTAGTGGTAGCTTAATGCTGATATTGTGCGTTTTTGATATTATTCAAAATTTACACGTAGATTTTCTTTTGCTTGTTGATACACTGATGTGACTCCCTGTATATAAATATAAAGAAGCTTTGATACATCGTACCACTTTCTATACCTGCTATTCTTTCTACCTGCCCTAGCTATATTTTGAACACATCTCAATATTCTTTTATTCACTTGTTCTGGTCGTACCAACTCCCCTACAGCATGTAAAATAGAGCTCTTTTGTCCTGTTCATGGTTACGCATTCAAATTTTATTTTACAGTAGATATATTAGAACCGGATTTATCTATACTTTCAATACAGTATTTTTGAAGACTGTTCTACGTTTTTTTTTTTTGTAATACGTATCCCTAACTGGTTTGAGAAGAACTTCTAACATGTGACAATAACTTAAAATAGTTAAACATGTAGCGCGTGTGATTTGCAGTCATAATTGTGGGTAATTCCAATTTTTCACAAATTTCTCAATTTCCTAAGAAAATAAATAAGTTCCCGCATGTTTATGTAATTACGTTATCTGTTTACTTTAAAAATAAATTTTACGTCGAATTGATCACCTAGTTGTAACAATTAATTTCGTAGCAGTGACATTGTCAATATTGACAGAAGAAGCACTTTTTATAATCTGATAGCAATTCGCGGCGATAATATTACTGATTAGTTTCTAGAGAGGTTTAAAATACGGTCTCTGACAGGCCATAAATAGCCGGTAATAGTTTTCTTTACAATTCCCATATGCAAATAGAAACAACTGGTTATTTAGGTTTTATTGTGGCATCGTGCAAGAGGCAGCTTGCTCTCGTTCGGACTACATCTCTCTTCTTCCAGTTAGGTTTCTTCGAAATACACCCAAACTTCTTAGAAACGGCAAGGACACCTGATATTTGTTTGGGTCCGTTGCCTATCCTCTGCCAGCTTCACAGATCGTACATCTGGGACAAGTCAGTGCAGGCCGACCTTCTGCTTATTTTATACCTACCGAACATAATAGCTTTTCAAATTTACGACAGCGTTGAAATAAATAACTTGCATCTTAGGGGTTTACGGATTAGTTGACCGTTTTAGGGACTCCTGCTAATGGCACAACGATGACGACCATTTTAAAGAAGTCAGTTTACTGCTATAACAATATACAAATACTGCTGTATAATTATTTTAGGACTGTATAGTTATATGTATTGTCCATCCATATTTATTTTGTTGTACATGCATTGTTTATTGTTACACCTCATTACCATAAGTACCTATACCTGTTAGAGACCATGATTTATGAGACTTTTACTGTTGCAATTTATTAATGAGTTTATTTTTTTAAATGAAAGTGTAATAGCATATCAGTGATTTCACATTTAGTGTCCTTGCTATACAGTAGGTAAAATGGGACAAACGTGTCTAAGATGACGAAGACACTAAAAGGTTTCATTGTTACAAAACCCTTTTGTGGAATTACGGCTTATTTTATTTTATTTAAAACAAATATTAACGACATTGTAAGTTAATAGCTTATGAGCGAGACCTAAATCATGCGTTAATTAATAGGTTACCTTATCCATGATAATGAAACTTTATTGCAACATTAAACTGGAAGGCTAAATAAAATGCTTGAAACCTTTGTTTAATAACTCAAAGACAAGTTTAAGAATTAGGACGACAATGTGTCAATGTACCCTGCAGAACCTTCGTAGTCTCAATTGTATTAGTAATTTAAAATTGATGACAATTTGTCTCATTGCTATTATTCATTACATACTTTTGTTTCTATATCTCTAATAATAAAATAGCCTATCTTAATATTGTCCCCATTTATTTTAAACGTATAGAAAGGGCACCTTGAATTATGTCTACTCCTTTCTGATAGAAACTAGACTACGTCAAAATGCGGGAAAATTCCCAATTTTATGGCAGTACCTTTCGGAAGCCCCATATCGACTTTTTTTCATTGTACTGAGACTGCATAAACGCCATTATCAACTGATTACAGTAATCTATGATAATAAATATTGCAAGTAGCGTGCTTTTGGATCGTAAATAACGGGGTTATCATAATACCTTGTAACCTTGAAATATGGTCATATAATAATGACTAATGTGCGAAGATTTATTGTAAACGCAAAATAGTTGCCAACAGCAATTGTTTGATTTTAAATCCATGACATTTAAATTAAATCTTCTTCTTATCAAAAATACTAATAGTAATAAAACTAATTAATTATTTTGTAATCTACATCAATTTGAAAACTGCGTCACTGTTCTAGAATGGCTTTAAAGAGGATCATTAGTAAGAAGTTTATTTCTAACAGTGCGTAAAATTAACAAATTCAAGTTGTGAAAGGTAGGCCGGTTTTTAGTTAAAACTAGCGGGGGTTAGACTACATGACTCACCATAATGATGAATCAGACGCGCTTTGCAGTCATCACAACTATTAGACTTTCTTTTTGTAATAACGGTTAACTAGTGTGAAAAAAAATATTTGAATTTTGACAGTGCCGTTGACGGAGGATCTTTAATCCAGTGAACAAGTTTAACATGATTCATCACCTTGCAGTTTCAGATTCGTTCCAAACATGGGTACCTGCCTGATACCTACTAACGGATTATACGATAACTGTTTTTGGTAATTTCGATTAATAGAAAGAACTAATTAATGTCAAGGTTGATAAAAATCGTGATTTTTTTTTATCTTTTCAGTAAATCTACTTTTGGCTAGTTTTTATTAATATACCTAATTACGTGTCAAAAATTTTCTATCCCTCGGGAGCAGTATATTTTTTCTGGGTAAAAGGTACCCTATGTCCTTTTCTGTACAACTGAAAATGCGTGTACAAAATTTGATGTTGATTGATTGAGTAGTTAATGCGTGAAATGGTACCAAACAAACAAACGCATTTATAGTATTTCTTAGGATTTCCTATTTTCTAACTAGGTATTCTAACGATTTATAGTGTACTGATTCGTACATTCAGACATAAGAAACAAACTTGGGTATTATAAAAGTTTAACAATATTTAGTTTTTCTTTAGGTACCTACAGTTCTCTTTTTTGTATTANTTACACCGAGTAAAATTTCCTGACTGGATATGTTTAAAAATGATAAATCTTAATTTAAATCAATTTACATTGATGCATATACCTAAACTTAGGTGATATTTAAAATAAAATCCGATACAGTTTTCTGATACTTTACATGCAGTAGATTACAAAAAAAAATTAGAGTTTTAAAATGATTGCTAAACACCGTGTTTATGTTAGGGAAAGCGGTAAGAGTGTAGAAATAGCAACTGAACTTTTGGCCAAAAACAATTTCCTAGAGTATTATAAAATAAGTAACGTTTTGGAATGAAGTCGGCCGTTATTGTTTCATGCAACTTTGGTTTTGTATACATACTTATATGGTCCTCAAGGTAACCACCATTCCTCCATCCCATAAATACAGTTGTATTGAATAACGTACCGTTAAGTGGTGAAACGAATACAGGTGTTGGAACAGTCGTCTGTTTCTAAACAACCAACCCACCACTCAGCTTATATTAAAAAACCATAGCGGAGTGGAGAATGGGATAGGTTGGAAATTGAGGAAGACTGTGCAGTTGTAAGTCCTTTTTCATAAAGTCTCCGAATTTTATAAAATGCCTCATTTCTACCTATACATATTTGTGTTACGATTTTCTTTTTCTAAATTTCTTTTTGTTAATTTTTGAGAAGTACTTAAAAGTTTATTCAAAACCAAGGTTTAATCTAAATAGATTTTCGAGATTATAGAGATATTTCGGACAAATGTAATTTCTAACTTTCACATAACTTTATATTTATTTGAGAAAAATCCTTAATGAAGACCTTCGATTAAAGAAGAAGATTCCTAGACTATTCTAACAAGAGCCATATCACCAGTATTAAAAATTTGGAAATTGGATGACAGTAGTGNAGTTGTAGGTCAATTACACGCAAATATTACAAACACTCCACGCGATAAGCGCTAACAGTTTAGCGACAAAGACGGTAATAATACGTAAAAAAGATAATATCCAAAGGTCACGTGACAAATCACACCATTCGTATATTTATATAAGTTAACATTGTTATACGCATTAATTTAATAAACACCAACAGAGAAAACCCTTTTATCAGTTTGAATCACGGTTTTTTAAAATTTTATCATTGGTGACATATCAACAAAGTATTTACAAACGACGTAATATTATGATTATGAATATTCTTGATAACACATTTGCGTTTATTTTGGGGACTTACTCTGCGTCTCATGCTCGAGAAACGTAGAAAACACAAAACATTTAATGAGAATTTTCTTTTGGAAAAAAGTCGCTGAACATTATTAGAATAATAAAATATTAGGCTAAGAAGTAGAAAATAACAGAATCGGTTAGTAAAACAACAGGGATACAATTAAATAAGATCGGGAAGTATAAAAGGACAATAGAAATACTTGGGGTTGTCATACGTCCCGTATATACGGGATTGTTCTTTATTGAAGTATATAATCCCTTATTCTGTTGTATCCCGTTTTCGTCTTGTATTTTTCGAACAAATACATTTCGTATAGGTATGACGTCGGCAGTGGAGAGATATGTTTCAACCAATTTGTGTATTTAAAGGATTATTTAAAAAAAAGTGATTGCGCAGAAATAACTAAAATATCCTATATTAAAGGCAGTCGCAGGTAATTATTTTTTCGCCATCCACTATCGTCACACAGATGTCCCGTATCAGTATGCATGAATCATGGGAACAATAGAAACATTGCTACCTGTAGTAATGTTTTATTACATTTGATTCATCGATATTTTATTCTGTTACGTCTGGGTTGATTAATTTTGAGTTAAACTTATATTATAAAGCCGAAAATTAGAAATAAATATTTTAGTAGTAGTAGTAAATGTTGCCAATTAACGTTTGCGTTATTCTTGAGCATTCGTTTTTTTATAAATAATATAATCACTAAACATAAAGAGAAGAAAAAGAGTGGAGCGCAGTGCCTGTAAAAACGGTACTTTTTGATGAAGCTGATAATTTTTAAAATGTTACACATGGCCCTCATCATTTCCCGAGATTGCCCCTGTGGCCGAGTTGCCTTTGCTGATAACTCTCAAGTCTCCATATAAACAAATAAACTTGTGTCCCCACTTTGTGTATGGTCATCTTGGGCTAGTCAGTTTCCGAGCAGGACGTCTTCAAAACAGGTCAAAACCTGTCCACTACAGGATTGTTTTAAGCAACATCCAAGATGCAGGTGTTAGCGTCTGGTGAACAATACGGGGTCTCTAACCCCAAAAAACAGAACGGCAGGCAAATTGTGACGAGGGTTTATTCAGTATCGGAAATCTTTTGTCTACTTTCTCCTCTTTGAAAGACTATGATTTATGATTTGGTTGCAATTTGAAGGCCAAACCGCTCCTTATTTTAAGTTTAAATACTAAGTAACCTTACGATTAGTTGAACAAGCAAAAACAATTAAAATCACTACTAACTGTAAAAGGCTGGGCTTTTATTTTTTTTTTTTAATTTTGTTCTGCGGACGCCAATTGAAAGAAGAAAGAAGAAAAATTGAAAAATTAACAGAATCGTGGCGCCAACTAACTACCATATAAGTATGTATCACATTATTGACAAATGTAAGTAAATATATTTGCTTAGTTAACATTAATTTCACATTGAGCATATATATATTCTACCCTACTGTCCCTTAACATTGTTATTAAATAAGGTTCGGATCATCCTCTTTATGGAAGCCGATGCCAACTGTCATTCGACCAATGAATCTCTTGTAATAAATAAATCTCTTTAATGGCTTAGTGCTCTCTACCTTCCACTTTAAAATAGACAGACATTATGTCCATCTTCTTAATATAAATAATTGATTCCTCACATTTAAAAGAATAGTTATCCACCTAAGCGTCATTTATAGGTTTTATTTTCTTTTAACTATTAAAAAAATCGAAACACTGCTAGGCAGATGAGTGTCATTAAGAAATGAGGTAGAATCATACATATCTTTTTATCACATCAAGAACATTAACCTCGTTTCGAAGGTGTTTAAAAATATTGCACAATAATTATCGGAAATATCCATGAATATTATTTAGTACTAATCTAATTTAACGTTTTCTGTCTAACGCATACCTTTATGACCAAGTGTGCTCAAGTCAGTTGTTGTCAAATAAAAGAAAATTGTGCAATTGTAAACGCGTTTTTATTTGACCTATAAACAAAAGACTATAGGGACCGTACAGGTAATACGTAAGTAGGTTTTTTTGCAATTATTAACCCCTCCCTCCCTCTCGTCAGAAAAAGTAAGCATAGCTCTTACCCCCCTCCCATGCTTACGTAAACATGGAACATGCATTTTTCAATATGTTCTGGATTCTTTACTGATAGATAAGCAGTAGTTGTATCTGAGAGTGGATTTCCTTTTCAAGCATAGATATGTAAGTAGGGTTGTCATACGTGTTCAAACCAAAATGGACTAAATTTTGTAGAAGATTCCGACTCCCATGTTATCAAAATAAGCAAAGCAAAGACTCCCCGCCCCCCTGTAGTGCTTACGTAACTTGAATGCCTCCAAACACCTAAAGGACTTGGGTAAATGCTACTTAACATTTTACGAATCAAGTTCCATTGGGTAAGGTTACGTTGAGTCTGGTAAGGCTCAAAAAGAAAGCATTTATTTATAAGTCCAATCAACAATTTTAATAAGATATCCTACAGGAGTACATAGGTGTCTGGTCTGTATCGTAGTGATATTAACGTCAATGATTAACGATTTGGGAAAAGTTAGTAAAGTTCGCCCTTTATTCCTTGCTTTCTTTCTTCCATGTGTAAGTCCCGTTGAATCCATGGACTGTGTTCGGATGGTAAAATAGTCTAGTCATAATGCGAACAGGTGTTTGATAGAATAAACTGTGCTAACTGCTGTCGACCGAATCGACGAACTATCTCTGCTCTGTAAACAGAAAATTGAATGTTGACCGGACCTTGGGCCGTTTTTCGTTCAAAACCGGTTCGGAATCAATTTTTTTGTTTAGGTTTATATTGTAAGATGATATTTCACGTGTGCCGTGGAAAGGAAATAAAACAATGTCCTTCTTGGATTTATTGTGGCTATAAGGTCTTGCACCGACTGTCACTGGCGCTGTATATTAAACTGCGGGATATTTTTAGAGCTTCGATAAAATGCTTACGTGCAACTAATATGCGTGACGTAATCGTATTCAAGTCAGAACTAGCGGACGAGGTTGATGCTCCTTCCATGCTTGCTTCGACTTCGGCATAACAACCCGATGCTATACCGCTTCTGATGTGGTCGAACTGTTGCTGCTGCTGCCTTGCTGTTGCTACTACGATACTTACACCACTGCTACTACGATACATAGAGAGCTTCTGGTGTTCCGCGTAACCTATCTCTGTTAACTCAAACTTCGTTCGTCACAATCTTATTCGTATAACTACTTAGGTATCCTTAATCAACGCCACTCAACAGCGTTCATGCCCAAACTCTTATGTGGTAGTGTACGCCAAACATCCATTTGACACTTTAATGAAGAATAACAGTCGGTGTAATATAATAATACAGGAAATCTTTCCATTAATACCTATCCAGAAATCAATTTATTAGATAGGTAATATATGTAGTTCACACTAAAGCTGCAGGAAGGTATTGCGAGCTCAACGTTCTACGCTACGTTGATCAAGGTTTTGGACATTGCGCCTCGTCATGCGAGGTTTGCAATCGCATGTTACTTTTACCTGTCTGTCATTCCAAAGGTTTTTAGATTCGCAATTTCTCGACGATTCAGCGCATGATAGATTACGGAAAGAAACTTAAAATAAGTAAATTATTTATTTGTTTTTAATAAAAAATTTTTCTTTTAACGACTAAGCGTATAAGAATTTTTTTTAAATGATTTCACTTACGATAATGCTTAAATGATAAAAAATTATATCCAATACCTATCAGAAGAAAGGTATTTTAAGTACCTACTGGGATTTTTATAAACATTACATGAAAGGTATATTTAGAAATTATGTACTGTTTTCATTGTCTTTTCAACTATTTTTAAAGAACTATAAGTGCACTTGCATAGGTAGAGTTTGTAGTAATTTACTAAATAGGTAAATGCAAAATTTTAGCAATCTAATTATTTCATTGACGAATACTGAATCCTTAGGTATATGTAAATGTAGATTATAAGTAAATTTGTACGTAATTAGTTTAAAAATGAAACAGAAATTAGGATATCAGAATTTCATCCAAAGTATGTTTTGAAGCAAGCAAAGCAAATTGATATGATGCTGTATAGCAAATTAGTTAATAGCAGTCGGTTACTGTTTTAATCAAGTGACGTCCACAGTCAAGAAAAACCGAAATTTGGTTATTCCACCATTAGCCAAATTTACGCTAGAAATTCAAGCTGTGCCTAGATTGATGTTTTAGGTTTAATGGCATTTACAATTCAATTTGGCGGGATAATGTTCGTATTGTACGTTGTGTTGATCAAAGCAACCTCCCACTCTAGGCTTTTGTCACAGCAAACTTGATCCGATGCTATGCCAAATTAAAAACGCGGGAAAGAAGCGTAATGGTTCATAGTGATGAAGCGGTAGGTATTTTATCGTAACCTAGGATTAAGGGTTGAATTTTTATCAACTACTGAGTTGAGAACCTTGAGTCATCATCAATGTTATGTTAAATACACTTAAAAATTGGACCCAAACAAAGTTGGCGAAACTTGGTTAAGTGTTTATTTAGACTTCCTTAGTCCACGTGGCCAATATTTCGCTTGTGTTTAGGATTTGGCCCGCCCCAATTTATTCCAATTGGTAGACCATTTGAATCCTGCGTTGGTCTGATGCGCAAGAGTAGAACAAGCGTTGCAAGAAGTGCTGTGCATTTTGGAGAGGGACGATTATTCTTTCATGTGTTGTGTTTGCGCGCAGTTGACGCGGCTCAAACCTCGGTCAACAGTGGAACTGGAAGGACGCATCAATACGTCCGTCGTCGCTAAACTTCTGTCGATCGACTTCGTCGTGTGTTGTACGTTATTTCGTAAAATATAAGTGTGACAAGTGTTGGTTCTATAAAGAGAAACATTTGAGTTTGGTGTTTGCCTTTTACAATGGCCATACCATTTGATGTTTCATCAGATGAAAAGCTGGATCAGCTTTTCACTCGTTTGTACGAGATCCTTCAACAGATCTATCATCTCACTCAGCAAACAGCATCAGGACAACAACCCACTATCACCAGAGGTAAGTTGAGATTTGAGCTTTCAATTATTACAAACGCATATAAAGACAGTGTTTGCATAAAGTGTCATTGCGGTCTTCACCGCTTATCTCAAATGAGCAATTGGATTGAAAATCATTTATTCCTGTTGGATGAAGTATGTTGATTTTGTGTAAAATTGAAGAGCCCTTATTCGTGACCTGTTGCTCTCAGCTTTAAGCAGTCGTGGTACAAATTACTCCAACCATTCGCTTGTGAAATATCCGCAACCCGTTGTCGGTCTACAGACAGGTTGGAACATGTTTGAAATATGTGCTTGACATCCTATCCAATATCTGCTTTCTTTCTTAAGTGAATTTATTAGATTGAGAGTTTTGAGCATTGCTTATTGTTGCTTCTTATCGTCCAGAATTAAGCGCACGTGCTAACATATTTCACGCCGTTTTATTTGCGTTTAATTTTGTTTCAGGTTGGTTTAAACTTTTTATCTTCGTATATATTATTTAATATTTTTTCTAGAGCAGGTTAATATTTTATTTTATTTTTAATTTTTAATCCTTTCAGAATAATAATGCACGCATAGTTTTGTAATTTTTTTAAGACGCTCTGCGATTATTATTTTTATTTGCTTTCGCTGAGTGTTTTTTTATTTTTTTATTTTTAATATCAATGCATCACGGATACAATTTTTGGGGCCCGTGTGTGTTGAATAAATTTATTTATGGCGTCTGCCAAAGGTAGATACTACATGTATTAATACTTATGCTTTGCTAAATTTAATTTACGAACCACCTGCGCAATTGACTTTTTCCCTTATCGATGAACTATATGTATAGCAGATATGTCCAGTAGTGGCGTTCTCGGACTATTTAATTTGATGAGTAATTTTCTTCACGCATAAATTACTTGGAGTCGGTGAAAACTTGACTGTAAAATTTTTAATAATTTATTGTGGAAATAAGGAGTACTTTGTATTAAATCTTTTTTTTTGTATAATTTGGGCGTAGCTTTTTTTCTGTGCCATTTTGCCCGTGCCATTAAATATACTATATATATCCAGTTATATCGCAAATTTTCTGTTATTATTTAGGCAACATAAGCTGTCATTAATATTAATCAATTGCTTTAGTAGATAAACAGGGCGTAAAAGTGCCCAAATGATAAAAACATAAAGAGAATGATTGTATTTCATCTGAAATAGTATCTATTAAACATCGACAGTAAGGTACTGATTAGTGATGTTACTGTTTATGAACAAATGGAGATGTTTCGATTACGATGAAACTGACGGAGTAACAAAAAATGCAATACCTATGTCGCTTTTTTTTCGTTAGATTCGAACGGCAATTTGAATGCCGTAAATCTTTTGTTTCAGTTCGTTGTTCAGCTGGTGCGTCTCGACATATTCAGGATCACCAGATTCATTCAAGTTATCCTGCAGTATTGCCAGAGATAGTAAACGATCTGGCCCTCCTGCCCCGTCCGTCGGCTCAATATCTGGAAGGTGAAGCCGTTCTACAGCCCCAGGCCATGCCGACACCTCGACGCCGTAAGCGTCGTCGAACCAGCTCAAAATCTTGTTGCGATGCGAACAAGTCCGTTGAAGCAGCAACCGTCGAAGATGATGGCCACCAGGTATGGACCCAAGTAGGAATGCCGCTTTTGAAAATGGCAAAAGATTTCGACCCGTCTGAACAACAGTTTACCTGCAAGGTTAGTCTTTCGTTTCTAACAAAAAATTGTCATTTCTTCTTCCAATTAATCAAGAACCAAAACGCATCACGTATTTCGTTAATTTTTTATAGCCACTATGTCGATATATAGGCTTATCTTGATTATTGTTATCGACAGACAACAAAATAAAGTTAAACGTTATCCTTGTTCCAAGGACGTAAGCAAAATTTTTGCTCAATAATATTACTCGAATGAATTCAGACTGAAAAATTGATGGTCAATATCAAAGGACTGATTTAAAACCTACAGACGGCGTTATAAAACAGTTATTAGTTCTTTAAATGCTTACCATTGTTCTGGAATATGCAAGGCTTCGCTAGAATGTGAATAAACATGCAAACAATCGAACAACACGTGAGAAAGTTGATGTATTGGTTGCAAGAAGTAGGCGTTAAATAATTCACTATGTAGTTTAAGTGTTTTTCAATCAATTACTATTACTTACGAGAGACGTGCCTTTAGAAAAGACATGTTTAAAAGTCCACTATGTATATATACAGGTCGGACAATCTCTTATCCTACTGTTGATATAAACAAAGAGTTTGCTGGATTTGAAGCAATAGAAGTTTTGACGATTTTAAATCAATTTTTGTAGCGATTGTGTTGAGGTGATGCCCTTTATAATAATCGAAATTGGTCCACCCTGTAATTGCGCACACATTACTGATCATATCCAAGTGCATTTTGGCCTTGGTTTGGTCTACCACATTATAGATACGGCAAGCGAAATTATATTTAGCACTTTGTTTTGCACTACACGTTCAGGGTTTTCTTTGTTACAGATTAATTTTAGACATGTAACGTTACACGTTATCGTCTTTTGTACACTTCTTTGCAATCTAACTACTCCAGTGATATGTCATTCATTGTTCTAATACAAAAAATATTATTTATCATAACCACTTTCATTAGAAAATACCGATATCAAGTTAGACCAAAATGATTTCGGTTTTAGCGATATACCGAATGATGTATGAATACGCATAAATTGGCATTTTTTTGAGCACCCTTATAAAGGTTTGTTTGGTATTTGCCAAACGCAACCCCTACGCATTTGTACGTTCCCATTTTTACTCTAATAAAGATTCAGTTAGTTTGTTTGTTTGTAATTTTTATTTTTATTGTTGCAGGAGAAAAATGATGATGAAGTAACCGGTGCCAAGGAAGATTCTTGCCAGTCCGAAAGTATTTTTTCGAAATTGGTTCCTGACCTTTCGAGCAAATCCATTTGGACGGCGGTGATCTGCGTGGTGGGGTGGCATCTTTTAAGGACTCGGTAATTTGTTCGTCCGATAAAAAATGCACAAATCATCCAAAGCTGTAGCGATTTCTGCGGACAAGGCCGCTAGAGAAATCCAGTGATGTTGTAAATAAAGTATAGTGTTTGTTTATTTTGATAAGGAAGATATTGGCATTAGAGAGATGGGCAAAATTTGATTGTTTTTTGTTTTGATTTGTGCTTGTGAAGCGTTATTTATAAGAAGCGAATCCAGAGAATTTTAAATAATTATGTATATTATTATGGTTCAGTGTTTCAAAGGTATTTCTTCCAAAGAACACGAAGCTAATCAAATAATTGATCTCATTCTGTAAGAGCGACTGGACAAAATGCCCTATTCAGTCCTCGTTCTCAGGTATTTTATGGTTAGAATAATTTGAGTTTTTGATTGAAAAAGGATAGTTTTATTTTGTAAATGGTGTAAATAACGAAGCAAAGTTGGATTCAGTATAGCCAAAGATAGAATTGTGCCAAGCAGGTGGGCGGGACCGTCCTACGTTCGCTTTCGCTACCATGAGTCTGACTTACATTCTTTTCCCTTCTTTTGTATAGTAAACGGTGCAAGTTTTCGTACTGCCCTATTGGTTTTCCACATGATCTCTAGCTAGATTAGTGCGGTGCGGTAACAGAAGTGACGATTTTTGCTTTTAAATAGACCGAGAATAAGAAATTAATAATATTAGTAGACATCTATTGTTTTAAAAAACTTATTCCAATATACGTATACATATAATTCATAAATATTATATTTTTATCCATTTGTATCTATTTTTCATATTTATGTAGTACAATACGTTAAGTATTAATACAAATTTTATTTAATTATGCAATGTTCCACGAAAAGTCCCCCGTTTATGTTTAATTTACTTTTTTGTTAGGCTATTGTAACTATGTAGTAATTTATTTGTTGCAGTAAGGGCTAACGTGTTCTATAAATGCATACATACATTCCAATAAAAAATATGGGATTTTTGTACCTGACGCTTACTTTGACGTTTATTTTATAGCAGTCTCGGTAAAAATAAATTGTTTATTAATTATTTTGGCTTGGTAATAAAGTATAAATCGTCACTATTGTTCGGTGAAAGCTTTTGACCCCGCACCTCAAATGTATATAGTTGTAAGGGGGGGCTGAAACGAATCAAATGCCGGGGTGATAAATTCCAAAAAGTAATAGATGAAAACAGTTCTTCGCCTTGGCATATTTTCGTTTCGATATCCATTGGCTACAACTTGCATGTTGATAGCTTATAATTACTTTTTTTATATATGTATTTTGTATAGGATTCGTAAATGTATATAAATATAGTCGCCGATATTTTTAAAGAAAATTAAAGCAATTCGATAGGAATAGTAGAATAGTAATTATTAAGTAGCCTATAGGAAAACTGCATCTGTGTAGGTCGCTCTTCAAAGCGTTTCTGTGATTTGCCGAAGAGTTAAATCCTGTTTATTGATCTCTGAAAAAACATTTCTAACCGAATGTTTTCGTTATAGTTTTTGTTCCCTAGTCAGTATAGTCGTTTTGTTTTTAGCTATGACTAGAGGTTTTTCTAATATTTTGCTCGTGTTATTTGTTTTATTATTTTATAGATGTGTATGCCATAAGGACTGCAAACGTTTTCATTTATAGTCTTATTTTTTTTTGCCTTGTACATTACCTAAGCTGGACCAATTCGTGATATGCGCCATCGGCTGACCAATATATCAAACCGTTTAGAATTGCTTCTGATGTATTATATTATTTCAGATATAAATGTCATAAGTTTTATAAGTGTTTATAATATAATATTATAATCATTATTATATTTTTGTGAGGCGTGCCCCTTGCGTACAGTGCACGGCCTATTGTCATGCCCACTGTCTCTGCTACCGACAGTCTTTCAGTGAGTTGTAGAATTTTACACTTTTATATACACATTGATTTTAAAAAATAAATGTAAACTTTACTAAAGGCTTTTATTCTAATTCCGCCCCTCTAATGAAGCCCTTGTTTTAGTACTTATTACCTATATGTTTAAAACCTAGATATAAATTGAGGTTAGGTAACTTATAAAAACCTTTTGCAGATACATTTTTACTTTAAAAGGTGATAAAATGTCTTGAATAAACTTGTAATAAACATTATAAACTTACGTTAGTTTATTGTATCATCATCTCAATTGCAGTTGATACATACAGCCATCAAGCACCAAATTTCAAATTTAAATGTATTTACCGCACTGCTCATTACGCTGTACTCATTTACACTATATTTGGAAGTTATCTAACACATCACATCTTCACAATTGTGCATATTTTTCACAAAATCTCAAAAATAATGATCGCGGATCCTACGCCCTGCGAAAGGAAATTTATAACCGAAACTAATATGGCCGACCTCATTGTTGAATTTAAAAGTTTGAATAGAAGTCTTCGAGTAGTGAATTGAACCTTTTTTTTAATGGAAATTACAATTCAAGAAAAAATATTCAAATGCAGTTTATAGGTAAGTGAAAATTTTATGTTTGATGTACGATTTTTTAAATGTTTTGAAATACGTACTATTTTCTGAAAAAATAGATATATGCGAATATAATAACACTTTTTTTTTTAAAATTGTATAAATTACTTGTGGTTTATTACATTGTTTATATACGATTGTATATCATTTCAATTTTCTTCGATAAGAAGGAAACGTTCTTATATTTTCTTTTCAAAAGAGCAATTTGTCCCTAATTTATGGTTACATAGGCAACCAATATTGCAACTTTAATTATGTAATAATAGTATGTATAATTAAAATGCTAAATAACCGATTTAAAGAATTACACCGAGTAAAATTTCCTGACTGGATATGTTTAAAAATGATAAATCTTAATTTAAATCAATTTACATTGATGCATATACCTAAACTTAGGTGATATTTAAAATAAAATCCGATACAGTTTTCTGATACTTTACATGCAGTAGATTACAAAAAAAAATTAGAGTTTTAAAATGATTGCTAAACACCGTGTTTATGTTAGGGAAAGCGGTAAGAGTGTAGAAATAGCAACTGAACTTTTGGCCAAAAACAATTTCCTAGAGTATTATAAAATAAGTAACGTTTTGGAATGAAGTCGGCCGTTATTGTTTCATGCAACTTTGGTTTTGTATACATACTTATATGGTCCTCAAGGTAACCACCATTCCTCCATCCCATAAATACAGTTGTATTGAATAACGTACCGTTAAGTGGTGAAACGAATACAGGTGTTGGAACAGTCGTCTGTTTCTAAACAACCAACCCACCACTCAGCTTATATTAAAAAACCATAGCGGAGTGGAGAATGGGATAGGTTGGAAATTGAGGAAGACTGTGCAGTTGTAAGTCCTTTTTCATAAAGTCTCCGAATTTTATAAAATGCCTCATTTCTACCTATACATATTTGTGTTACGATTTTCTTTTTCTAAATTTCTTTTTGTTAATTTTTGAGAAGTACTTAAAAGTTTATTCAAAACCAAGGTTTAATCTAAATAGATTTTCGAGATTATAGAGATATTTCGGACAAATGTAATTTCTAACTTTCACATAACTTTATATTTATTTGAGAAAAATCCTTAATGAAGACCTTCGATTAAAGAAGAAGATTCCTAGACTATTCTAACAAGAGCCATATCACCAGTATTAAAAATTTGGAAATTGGATGACAGTAGTGAGAAAGTAGAACTTTAGCACTTTAAGATAAGCCACTGTGAAAGGTTCTGCTTTTTCATCCAACGAAAATTTTATAGTAAAAGGGTGGTTAATCTTAAACAAGAAGACTTGTCAAAAACGTCACGCAAAGGGTTAATAGAAACCAAAATACTTATACAATTGCTCATTTATAGTTGACATATGCAAACATAGTGCATTTGACTGTTACAAAATACCAATCTCAATCATCCTAGTATTCCAGGGAAGTAGTATAACCCTTTCGCGTGCTTCTGCTTCTGATTGCTATGTAAATATAAATGCCAGCAATTAGGAGCACACATACTTAAGTGTTTAACTTAATCAAACACCACCGAGGGTACAATCGTACGGCTCTCCATCAGCAACTTACCCCATCTTGTCTCGCCAACATATCAGTTACTCGTCCAATTATTATTTAAATTCATAAATTGATATTGGTTTTTGGAAAGCAAATGTCTGTCTTTTTGGTATACAGTTTATCGTTAAATCTGTATTTTTTATACGCATGTAGAGATTGTATTAACGCTTGTTGATTTATGAAGATAAATTTTATCGGAAATTGGACTTAAACGTATCGCACGAACAGAAAAATTACCTGTGCACGAAGCAGTGATATTATCTACCCTGTAAGTGATATTTTAGTACAATAGATATACCGATTACGATTTTCTAAAAACGATGGAAGGTAATAAAACGTCATAATTCAAGCTGAGGTAGATATTTCTTTTTTTTCTCCTTCCGTCCACCTAAAACCTAATCAGTTTGATTGCCATGCAAGGTGTTATAAATCAACGGTTTTGTTACCACGCTATTTTTTCCCGTACGATGATTTCGGCGATAAAAGGACACTAATTCTTCCGACGTTAACAAATTGTTTGATTTTATATAACAATGCGCAGCTCTGTGAGAATAATGTTGTTCGAATTAGTTTTCCTTGGTTCAAGTCACACAACTGTTGACGCCATGCTTTTCCTACCTTGAAATAGATTAGATATGTGCGACACACACTATTAGGTAAATAATGTCAAAAAAAGCCCTCGCAAATGAACGACTTTCTACTACCACCCTCTATTAACGTCAAATCGCTCACGTACCCATTGTTGTATTTTTCATTTAAAAAGAACTGTTACTTTTGAGAAAAGCAAACTAAGGAAAAACTTTTGCTGCAATTTTATGGTATGTTTAAAATTAAGTGGTTTATTTAAATAATTTTAAATACAACTGGAGATAAATTCAATTCTCACCGTTTTCTCATTCACTCATTCCAACGAATACTATGATCTTCAGAAGGTCTTTAGTCACTTCGTCTTCTCTTGAGCCAATCTTCTCATTGCTCAATAATTAGAGCAATCTAACACATCTTTAACTATTGACGAACAGTAACTAGCCAAACTAGTCCTTTATTTCTGAAAAGGATTCCTACTAACTTATTTCGCCTATTTCTTATTCATATCTCCACTGGAAGCAATAATTTTTCGTTTAGTCTTGCGTATTTGGTCTTGATATTGCATTCTCGCAAGACCAAAGCCAAGACTATAAGAACTAGACCAATATTGCTCATCACTAGTTTTGATATAGTGGCGCGTTTAAGTAGTTCATTGTTTTGAAGTATAACTGCAGTTAAAAAGGATCTGAGGAAGGGAATGACATCAGCAGGGTAGCTATACTTGAGGCGTGAAATTAATAACAATTACTAGTAAAATGAGCTGTCAATTCGAGGGTTGGGGGCGCAACATTCTGACATGTATTGCTTTAGTTGCCTGGAATTGTCACACAAAACATTCCCTTCGAAATGAAAATGATTATCTTGAAACTGGTAAATGTTTCCAAAAACTAAACGGCGATAACTTATTAACATTTGTTGACACCCTGTATACAAAAGAAAGGGCAGATTCATTGTTCGAAATGTGCAATCTGTAATGGATAAATATATCATTTAGATTGGATGTGTTAGTCGTCAGTGATAGCGAATGTCACTATTCCTTGGTTAACCCAAGTTGTAATCTGAATCATGATGTTGACATTAAGCCCCGTAGTAATCCGTCACAGCAGAACGCCAAATACTTTTTTAACTTTACAAAAGGGGGAAGAGGCGAAGTGAGATAATGTTTCGGATTGACACCGGTTTCAATTCCATTTAGATTATGCGGATGGCAGAATTTCAACCCTCGAATTCTTAAATCCCATGCCCAAATTAATTCGATCTCGATTCGTTCGGCCACCGGAAATCGTATTTGTCTTTTCAAAAAAGGTATTTTGAATTTTAATAACATTTCTCTCCATCGCGTGGAAACTGTTTTAGGGTTTCGTAACTCGAAAAGGGTAAAACGATGAAGAACCTGTTTGACGTGCACACACTTACAGGGTTCTGTAACCGTTTACCAATTGCGACCTAAATTACTCGTAAATTAACAATTTTAGCAGTGTTAACAGTTATTGTAAAAAGAATAGGTAGATCTGATGCGAAAAATACAACTTTTGATTAAGTTTATAATTTCGTATCCAACCCATATTGGATCAGTATTTTCATTATTATTCCAAAATGTGGCTGTAAGTGAAACGAGAAAGCTCAATATTATTATCTTTTGTAAATTTCTGAGATTATTGCATCTAAAACTGTTAAAAATAACATTATGGTTTTATTATATCGTTTATCTAAACCTTGCCGAAAAACTCAACTAGAAGTTTTTGTAGTCCTAGGAAGTTTTAGATTTTGTGAAGGTTTCCTGTCTGAGAGCTTTATTTGCCCTTAGTCTATTGAAAGAAAAAAAAGGTGGAAATCGTTTATTTTAATTAAATAAAAACTTTACTCATGTAGGAAATGTCAGCATGTTTTCTATGGTAGTAGATTCGGATTATTAATGTATTGGTAAAAGATAAGCAACTTTAATTTTCGCCTAAATCGACCCCTTGCCAGTCACGTGTCGAAAACAGAACCCTGATTGGATGAGGGTTTGAAGTTTATGAGGCAATGATGCATCATGCGCTGTTTTCTGTCATGTATTACACACACATCAGCTGCTCTCAGCTGAAAAATTAAATCCATCTTTTTTTTAAATTGCTTTTTCATGTTATTTGAATCGTTATAATAAACAAAAACAATACATTTAGGCATTTCGTAATTTTGTAACGGTTAATATACATCGATAAGAAGTTTTATAATAAAATCCATGAACTTAATTTTAATTTTTATTCCTAGGGGTCGTTAAAGCAGTTTGAAGGATGAAGGGGGGTACTTTACGGGACACAAATGATATCATTTAGGTAAAAATGACTACTTGGGTCTTGCGTAACGCTTAAGGAAGAGGGGGCTGAGGCGAAACGTTATGTCATGCTACAGGGGGGAGGGGGATGAAAATATACAGAAACTTAATATTTGTAAGGTCTGTTTATGGTAAACTATTGTGGTACATTACGTAAGTGCATATCTCACGTTGATGTTCAGAAGTATTTTGAAATGACAAATCGGGTCGTTCTTGCATGGGCTTCATTAAAATGGTATTTTATTCGAGCCGATGATGGATGTCACCCACGGTCACGTGTCTATTAACAATGGGAGTTTGCTATCTGATGCCATTACGCGTGAACATGTTTTTGTTCAATACGAATTCACCCGCAAGGAATATATTTATTATAGAGATTGATTCGCGCCTTCGTCTTCGATAATCTTTATCGAAGGGGGGTGACAATTAATAAACGCCGCGTGGCGTCACCCCGCAAATCCTACTACACAAACTACCACATTTTCGACATCATCAAACAATTGATTTTTATTAAACAAAAAGATAAATTACATATGATGCCTTGAAATAAGAGAGCGACTATAATTTTTATCCGTATGCACTTATGTTACACCAACTTCGCCAATTGTGAACTGATTTTAATCATTTTTTTTTATTGGATGTTGGAGCCAAAACTGGAAAATTAGATGATGATAATAAAATAGTTAGAAAAATTAACGCAAGCTTTCGTTGACCTACCTATCGTATACCTACAAACCTACATGCAGCTATAGAACTTATTAAAAAAGAAAAATTTTTTTAGGTTACCGTAAAAACCCGATGTCGTCAGTTAAAACACGACTTGTCTAGGGAAAACCAGTTTTAACATTCTTCTTTAGTCAATTCTACCTTTGATTAGGTAAAACTAGAATTATTACATATTCCCGGTTCATTCTAGATATGACTAGACTTATTTTGGTTAAAACCAGCTTTAGGACATTGAAGTTCAGTAAATTCTAGGTTTAACTTAATGGTTGTAGTTAATACAGTTCCGCGATCTCAGAGCATGAATTTCAACTGGACGGTTTCACAGTATTTTTCAAATTTTTTAATAAAACGGGATGTTTTGAGATTGGAATCCTTAAACTCAGAACTACCCTCGCCTGTGTGTTTCACAGCCCCCGAAACTCCTTTTCCATCTTAGAACTCTGGGGTGCATTTCCGAACGAAGACGTGATATCTGACAAGTTACGAGCCTAAAAATCACAGTTTGACAAAAATTTTTGTAAAAACTTACGATTTGTAAGCTTATGATGGGAAAAGACAACATACAAGAAGTAAAAAAATATATAATTAAACCTATTAATTTCCCCTATCCATCTATAAAAATTGTTGACCAAAAGAAATAAACCTGTACAATTTGTTATGATAAGGTAAGGAATCCCTGGTGCATGAATCAAGCTTGCAATTGTCCGGTATTTTTATTATCAAGAGGTAAGACGAGCTTTGAGTGGTATTAATAAGGAAAAATTTAAAAATAATTGAAATTTGAAGGGTGGTGAACAGAGATGAAAAGCATTAGCGGGAATTTTCGAGTAACATTGCATTCTGGCCTAGTGGATTGTATGGAATTAATTGCGAGACGGAAGAGGGTGACATCGGACGTGTTAGATGCACTTTGAAGTTGATGTCAGTCAAAGCATGCTTTGTTATTCGCTACTTATTATTACGTTCGTTTAAGCCTTTAAGGCTCTCTATATGCGGTGCCAGTTATGATTTCCCGCGTTTTAATTATCAGGAAACCTTTGAGATTTTCGAACCGTTACAAAGAGCTTTATTGCAGTCGCCACAATTCCTTTTTTTGTCGCGGCCGCCATCTTGATTTTAACATTCATTTCGAAAAGGCAAAACACTCCTTTGATGTCTCATTTTTTTTTATTCACAATACTTAAACTTCTTTCCAACTGCGTGCAAATTTTCAATACTCCTCTAGTTAATAATTCAAAGCACTTGTTAAAATCTGAAAACGACTCACTCGGAATGTGTTGTTTGGAGTTTGTAAACTGCCATTATTTCAGAAATTACGTTTTCACTCTTTTTTTTTTAAAGGAAACAACGAGTTTTTGATGTGTAAAATTTATCGGTATAATAAACTACCTTTTGTGACTTTTAAGTAACTTTACAAAATGTAGACTTTATAGCTAATTATTGTACCTTGTAAATGTCATTTAGTTTGAAATGCTGGGTACAAAATTCCATTTTTGCCCAAGGATATAAAATCGTTGTTTTCAGACCTCTGTTATATATTATGGTTGTAGGTATTGCTAGGAGTTGACACTCCGAATTTTGAATTCTCTTTTCTAGGGATATTTCTGTAGATCTCGATAAGATGCGCTGATGGTTATGTGTTTTTAATAATAAAATTAAAAAAATGTTGCACGCTACATTCTATTATCGTTGAAAAAGAGTTGCGACACCTATAAGAACGATAAGAAATAAAAATCGCTAAAGTTCTGGATGATTTTTGCAAGCAGTTCTGTAAGAAAGAGAAAATTTTAAAAATTTTGAGAAATTCCTTTTTTAAGTATTGGTTGGAGGGCTAGGCACTCCCTACAGAGTTGCATCAAAAATTCACCTTGTTGTTTCACGAGATCCCGAATGTTTTGAAGTTAATTGAAAAATAGGGTCAATAAAGATTGATTTCGTGGCTTCAAAATATTTTAGCGTCGAATTTAGACTAATGATAAGAGTGCAAATGCGTATATAGTGGTTCTGAGCAGAACTACTCCAGTTTGTGTATTTTTGACGTTAGAAGCTATATTTTCACCTTAGAACGCCACGGTGCTAGACATTTTCCGATCAAACAGTGATTTTTAGGATTGCAATTTGCCAAATATTCCGTTGTCGTTCGTAAAAATGATAAGCACCCCGGAGTTCCAGGATTGAAAAAGAGTTCCGGGGGTATGAAACACTACTTCTATGATTATGATTATTAACATTTTTGGGTCTAAGCGACAACAGAAAAACGAATTCGTCTATGAACTTATTTTATTACTACATTGCAGTCAATAATTAATATTTATAAAAGCGTTGGCACATAAGATAAAACTATACGGCTATTTACAATTTTGGTTTCAAATTTTCAGTAGAGAAACCTTATTTTGACCTTTCGTCTACATATAGAATATTTTGCAATCATCACTTTTAAAATTGCCTAATTCACCACGAAATCTTAGAAATTGAACTTGAACCGTTTAAAAATTGCTCATTATAATCACATTATGCAACATTCATTGACTTGACTCACGTTAGAAATGTTAATTACAATGTAATACTTCTGCAATCGGCCATTGAGTAATTGCTAATGGGAAATTTTAAACGGGCACTAGACATTAACTACATAATTAATAATTTATAAACAATATTCTATCGTCAGACATTAATCTTTACACGCACGTCCTCGTTTCGCTAAGCCATTGCAGAATTTCGGAGAAGCGACTATATCCCCTAAAAATACACTGAGAAGATAAAATTCCTTTTGTTTTTCCGCTGAAGTCTTATAATTGCTGAAAACAAATATACAAATTAATAAATAAATATAAATTGATTCGTACAAACTTTTTGCGTTTACCTGAATATTTCACCCCAGTCTAGTTGATAGTCTCTAGTTGATTTCGTTTTTATGGCTTTTCCAGCGTGGTATAAGCAAACCCTTGTGTAAATACAAACATTTTCTCCCAACTCTGACACCAGTCTTCTCTCAGCTTCGTCCAGATCTATTAATTCTTCTTCATTTTCTTCTACTGAGATGGATCTTCTAACTCTTCCAGTATACGTTTCTGTGACAAAGACGGATAATTGTTTTCAATTTAAATAAATAATTGATTATTTAGGACATAGTGAAAATTTTAGACAAGCTATTAGTCGGCACTCAACCGTTGCCTTTTCACTTTTCCTTAGCGGAATTGTACACACACACATATATATATATACATGCACAATCATATACATATATATGCCGTCAGATTCTCTTTTGGCTTTTTTCTGAGGCAACATTCACTACTATAATATGAGAACCTAGTTGCCTCTTTCAAGGCTGAATTTGTGTTTGTTTGCAAAAGTTAGATTCAGTTCAAAAACCCTAACAGTTTCTACATGTTGTATGTAAGCACGCTTAGCGGGGCGTTAACAAAACACTGTATAAAAAATGCAGTTTACTATTTTAATGTACCTACCTTGTATATATATGTTACAAGTTGGTACACATACATACTTTAGCACACGTAAAAGTTTCATGGCCAGTTTAACAGAAAAACGACTTTATAGTAATTTAAACAAACCCTTTAAGTTTGCAATAACAAATAATTTGTTAAGTGTATCAGAAAAAATATTTTTAAAAGATTTATCTAAATAAATGTTAGTTATACGTGGGTACTACAATGACATCGTATCATCATGCCCAGACATTTATTGTTTTATGATGAAACTTTGATGTCTTCAATTTAAGTATCTATTAAAAAATAACATTTAACAATTTCTTAAATCAATATTGAAATAAATGACGGATCAACGGGAAGGGAGTTTCGGGTTTGGGCCCCATTCCGAATTAATACAAAAAGGGTCTCAAAAATATGCCTATTAAAAATTGTCTTGATTCGAAAAAAAAAATTAGCAGCTGTTTTTGTGAATCCTGTCATTCTTAAAATCCGTGATTGAAATGTAAGTATGACACTTGCAAGCCTTATTAATTACTTAAGTTTGAGCGACTTGATCCGCGTGATACAATTTCTAAAACAGAAGTGGCCTAGATTGCTTCTGATGTCTGTAAAGTTCAATCAAAATCGGTACACCCGTTTCAAGAATTAGCCCGTACAGACATCAAAAATATTTTTAAGGATCTCTTGTATTGTAGTAGCATTTAAATCACCATATGAACTTAAAAAAAAGCAGTTATTTCAATATTACAAGCAGAAAATTCAATTTTATTTATTTTCGGCCCTTTGAATTCAAATGCAGCGCAATTAAGACTCTTATTTCAGAAGTTACCGGTCTAATTAAAACTGAAAGATTACACGTACTTATAGGCCTACTTAAATGGTTTAGTTTACTTACTTGGGTTTAAGGAGTAGGCCAGTTTTTTAACGAAGTTGGACAGTTTGACGGCTACGATGATAACAGGGAATCCCACGAGTTCAACCGGAAGATCTATAGCTGGTGTCTGTTGACTTTTAACATTTAAGCCCTGTTCTAAAAGTATCAAAACACTGGCAAGCGACGCACACAGTACAAGAGTCTGAGATTTCATGTTGAAACGTTCGTGAAGTACTCCGAAAGTGAAAATATCGCTGGTCTTGCACTTCAAATCAACTTTATCAAAGTGAAAGTGTTATGGCCACCACCACTTCACCAACACCACACCGTATGGTGCTTTACCTTACTTATTGCATCCACTTATCGAACAGGTACCTATAACCTTTGTTTGCATTCAACCATGTTAATATTATTAATTAATTGTAATAGGTAACGCGATGGCTCCTGAAAATTAATTACTTGCTATTTGTGATGTAATTAAGGTACAGGTAGTAATGTTACGCATATACAGGAAATGTGTAATGGAAACTATAAACGGATGTGTGTATTTCACTTTTACAAAATTGGTATCGAATTTTACTTACTTTCGTGTAATAATGCACGTCGATATCACAAGATAATTTATTGTCCGAAATGCATCATAAATACTCAATTAAATCAAGTGCATCAACTTATTAATTTTTAGAGTTTTCTCAAATGAAAAACCTAACAGAAACCGTTTGATGTATAAATATGTGACAAACTAATACGTTACATTGGCAAACTTACTTTTCAATATCTACATATTTAAGTATTAATAATTTATCATTGAAAAGGGCTAATGCATAGGTACTTATCAGAATCCTCAACAGTTTATGTTGAGACAATAATTTTCATGTTTCGGGCATAAGTCATAAGCCTACAGTAAAGTCGTATGAATCGCGTGCTTTTACTACAGTTCTGGTCGAACAGTAATTTTTAGGCTTGTAATTTGTCAGATGTCTCGCCTTCTTTCGGAAAATGACCAACACCCCAGAGTTCTAAGATGGAAAAGGAGTTCAGGGGGCTGTAAAATATATATTCGAGAGTAGTTCTATTTAGGACTACTGTGAAAACTCCGGATTCCTACTAAGTATATAGTAATTTTTAGAGTGTTGTAACTCCACAAATATTCCGATTTGGTCAAACAATAACCAGCACCCCGGAGGTCTCAGTCTAGGGTAAAAAAAGAGTTCCATGTGTGTGAAATAGTCAGTCAGGGGTTGTTCTAGCAAGAGCGGTTGTAAAAACTTTGTAGGCTTAACTCGCTGAATATCCTGTTTTAGGTAGAAAAATAGCACCCCCGAATTCTAGTGTGGAAATATAACTCTTGTGGTAAATTTGCATTATCTAGAATTTTAAAATTTTTAGGAATAATTTGATTGTGTTAATATGGTATCCAATTTGATTTCTCAGCAACACAAGAGTAGATACTGAAGGATGTAATCCATAAGTCATACCTCCCTGAGAAGGGATTTCTCCCATCGCTCCCAGTCCCGCCGTTAGTTCTACGCATGTAACGACTATTCCATAATAATATTCAAGAGTCAAAAGATCTTTACGTGTAAACTTAACCAGTTTTGACGAGTTTTCGTGGAAAAGTAGCGCAAGTCAGTAGGCGCCTTATTAATTATGTGTTGTGTTGTGTTGTGTATTGTGGTATATGTTTGTGTAGACATTTACTCAATACCAAAACTGATATAAATAAATAAAATAAATTGAATTTACTTCAAGATATTGAATTTGCTACTTGAACTTCAAGTTTTTAATATTTAAGGTACCAACTTTCAGACTGGATTGTGGTAGAATGGTTGACGTTGCTTTAGAAACAAGTATCATTTATTTAGGCAAATTTTTATTTCAAATGATGTAGTTTTAGGTGCTAATGGCATTTCCTTCGTCTATAGGGGTGTCCGAGATTCGTATGTTAGGGGTCGCCTCAGTAAGTCAAATTCGTTGAATATGTCAAATCCGGTACGAAAATGCTGACTTACAATTAGACACCAAAGCTTGGGGGTGTCACACTTTCACATTCCTATGTAGGTAGGCCCCTGTCTTCCCCCCTTTTCAATTGATATATGTGTTGGAAATTTATATCAGTAGCGTATTGCCTGCAAAACTCCGTGAAGGCATTTTACAATTTTTAAGATATTTTATTAACAGCAGATTGTTTTTAATGGCGCGGCCAGTGGAAGAAAAATTTCCGTTTGACTTTTAAGAGTTCTTGGGGTGGGTTTTGTTCGGTTATTGGCTCGGTAAAAGTGGACATGTTTCACAAGCCTTCATGAGGTCTAATGAGAGAGGTCGAATCTTAACGGAACGTAATCCTTATGGGCGGCGAAAAATTAAACGGAATTAACTGGTGTCAAAGTGCATTCCGCATTTCTGAAATATGACCATGTTCGAGTACGAGCGCAGTTATTTTTTTAATTGAAGTGCTCGTCGCCATCTCCAAATAATAAACGTTCTTTTCTTTCTTTTTTTGTTTTCTGATTTTTTCGTCCAGCCAATTTGCGTGTGGTCGTAACCACGGCCTGGGTCCTGCATTAATCATATTGTATTGGTTCGTAAAATTTGCAAATAGAGACATTTGGAAATGGCCGTTCACAAAAGTTTAATGGTTACTGCTTTTATTTACGACTTCACATGGAAATGAGCGCGCGTGTATTAACGTTAGCCGAGACTTTACGCCTTTTTTTCTGCACATGGTAACGTTGTGAAATATTGGTATAATGAGCGGTCAGCTTTCTTTAAAATGCTTACATTATGCGACAAATAAGCGTCAGTTCGTTTCCGAACGCTGTTTAGAATTGCCTCTAATTTTACCTCTTTCACTGCTGCGTACTCGTAACAAACTAAGTTAAATATCCTACCTGCTCATTTCGAAATGTTCTTTCGTCGGTAAAAACTTGGAAACAACGTGAACACCTATCCGACGTTATTACGGATATTTTTACAGTAGGTAGGTACTATAATAAGGATAACTGGAACAGGTTAATAACTTCTTGGAATAAACAACTCAAAGATATCGGGGAAACAGAAATATATATATATATCAATATTTAGGTAATATTCTGACAACTATAACATTTTAAGCGAATACATATTATGTAGTTTAGATTTAACTGACTAGTTTAAGACTAGCATTATATCGAAAATACAAAAGCATAAATGTGTATTAGGTGTTTTCATATTACATATTTCCTTATTATCTAAATGTAATTAAATTTTATCATCTTCGTAATAGTCTTGTTTTTCTTCCCGCCGAGATCATCTTCGGATTAAATTTTTAGTAAGTGGACGTCAGAAAACGGGAAAACTCGTCTGATGTATGCATTTAATTTGAGTTTCTTTCCCAAATGTCCCTTTTAAATTCCCTCTAATTCCCTTTGCAGCCTTCAGCTTTCCCAAAACAATTATGCTTTACTTTTAATTTGAATTCGTTTGCTTTGGCTTCGTTATTCCATTTCTACATCGCGAACTCACAGTTTTCAGCGCATTCGAACTTTTTTTATCATTTGTAGCACTTTCAACCCCGGGAATGGACAAGTAGGGTAAAAGTTATGACATCCATTACCATCTACGCCGGATATTAACTGGCCCATGTGAGCAGCAAAGTGGTACTTCGATGTTAATTCAGCAGTTGTTGAAACCGATGTATCTCTAAAAAGTTCAGGATAACGTTAAAAGTAGAAGATGAAACGGAAAAATCGACCCGTTCCATTAAGGCACTTTATTATGCCGACACGACAATAAAATTAGAAGATTGAGCACACGTATTATTTTAAATGAATTAGTTCAAATTATTTTTATTGCTTAGCATACTGACATTATTCTATTGAAAGAAAGCGTTAAAATTATTGAATAATAACGTCAAATTATTACGTATGCTGGTACGACTTCCTTTGCAGTCGCTAGGTATAATGTAACATGAGTTATGACATTCTTTACTATTACCAAACACCATACGTGTGCTGTAAAAAAAATACTCGTTGTCTCTGACGTCGAGGTGAAAGTTGACTGGCTACATTGTTTACTTTAATACAATGATTTTTATTTCAATATCGTTTTTTAACTTATAAACCGAAAAATAGTAAGTACTGACGTAATTATTTATACTATTGTTCATCTTTCGGGTTCAAGTCACATAGGCTTTATAATGTGCCGACGTTTCATGAGCTTTGTATTTTGCTTCTTCAGGACAGATATCTATTCTTAGGTCTGAGTGAAACTATGTACCAACCTTTGGGTGTTTTATTCCCACCAACTATTAATACTGGTGGGTGGATAGGCAGTCCTTCCGGACTATATGGGAAAGCTCTCCTCATCTTTCTTTTAGGAGTCATGGAAATGGGTGGGTGAGATAGATGAGATGGATAAAATTAATACAGAGGAGAATCGAACATTATCTGTACATCAGCATTTGCCTAAGTGATCCAAGGAAGTCACAGAAAAACTTGGACTAGGTCTGACGGACCCGGAATCGAACCGGTGTCCTCTCGGATATTAAGCAATGGATTAAACCTCTAGGTCATGCCGTTCGGTTCATTGGAGAACCAGGTAGAAGATAATTACGAGCTGTTTTGCGACCTTTCGTTGGCTAGGTTTGCCAACTTCTTACTGGGTCACCGGTTCGATTCCAAGTTTTTTCTGGTTTCCCTGGATCTTGGACCACTTAAAAGTACTTGTGTTTCAATTTAACAGTAACATTTTCTAAGAACATGAGTTAAGGTTAGTTCTAATGAATCGAAATTCAAAATTCACGAAACGTCGGTAATAAGAGGGCAAGGTGAAGAGTTCTCGGTCTAGTATCAAGTAAAAATAACTTTTTTTATTATGAATTTCTTTGTCAATATTTTTTTCGACAATCGCAGCTTTTGGCCACCTTCACGTGGATCATCTGCTTCCGATATAGGAAGATGCTGACTCTTCATCAACTTTGGCTATAAACTATCTACCAAAATGAGGAAATTTTTTGATATTAATGAAATACCTAGTATTTTATTTACAACAATGCCATTTATGGGCAAAGCGCCGAGAATTATTCAACTTGACCTCGTATAATAACTACTGATCACCCTAAAAAAGTTTATAATTATTAAAGATTCTACATATAAAGAGTTTACCTTATCAGTGTCAGAAGAGCTCTTTCTGATTCTGTTAATTTGTCTTTTCTTGGAGTGGCATTCAGTTCACAAATTAGTTTCGGGAGGCAAGCAGTTTTTATCGTCTGAAGTATTTGGCTCCTTGTTGAAGGTGAAGGTCCTAGAAAGAATTTTTGTTGTGTAATTGTTGCATTCGTTATATATTAGGCATGTCGCAGTCATTATGAATTTCAATTCCATTTAGGCTGTTTTGAAAACAGTCTTTATTTCAACAATGGATAACTAAAATGTTTTTAATATACGGGTATGTTATCCTGTTGTATTTATTCATATCATTTCATTGGATTATATATGAATTTGAATTACTGTCAACTAACCAATTGTTATAACTTCATTTGTTGAAAAGCTTTTTTGTTTGTTTTGCGTTTCTACATCACAACTTTCTTTTATTATCGAAGTTTTTATTGATCCACATTTTTGTGTAGGAATAGTGAAACAATACAAGTGCTTACGTTAGTGAAATAATATTATAATGATAGTTATAAAGTTGCTTTCAGGTGTTAAATTACATTCTTTTGACCTTGCTAAACGAACGTATGCAGCTTTTGTTTACTTCCGATAGACAGATAAATTAAAATGAAATCGCTCGAGGAAGGAAGTTTGATATATTCTATAATGTAAAACGTGCACTGGGTTTAAACGAAAGAGAAAGTGGTTGGTTTGGTTACCCAGTGTGTAGAGTTAGTGCTACTTTTCAACTTATATAATTTCCGGTGCTGAGATGTGTGGCTCCATTTCATTTTATTACGTTATAGCAGAAATCAGTTGTTTAATACTTTTACTTTTTTTTACACAGTTCACAAAAGCGATACATCCATTCACTAAATGATTTCTTGCAACTAGAATCGAATTCTAATTTTAATTTAATAGATCATAATTTATTTTTTAAGTTTGGTACATAAAAGACTTTTTGGTATTTAATTTTAGAAGACTATTGTTATTAAAGCATTTATTAAAACTGCAAGTACAGTTAGATATGAGTATTCTAACTACAATTGCGCATAAATATTAGGTGAATTATAATTCGACTGTTTTTGGCATTAAAATTAATGGAGTCGTTTTTCAAATAACAGTAGTTTTATGCGTCGATTTGTTATTCTGTAAATAAGTAATTACAATAACGAGTGTTAAAAATAACTCCGTTTTAACGGAGATCAAGGTTCTTTAATTCCATTATAATACTTAATTATGAGAACTAATGGATATTTATATTTTACTTAACATTGGCCTTGAAATGGAATAATAACTATTTTGTAAACTTGTTCATTAACAAATGTTAATTGTTTTGGAATTCTTTATCGATAAGGTAAGGCAGACTTATTCTCACTGAAACGAAACATTAAAAGTTTGTCGTAAAAAAAAAACGTACTTAATTATCTTGATTTATTTATTATATGCAAATTTTTAGCATGGTATGTAAGTGGGTTTTATACCTGATTGAGGTGTTTGATACTAAGTACTTACGTAAAATAATAGGAGGTGTAAGTACGCTTTAGAAAGTTGAAGGTAAACAGGGTTCTATTACGTGCTCATGCGCCCTTATTAAATATTAACTGAAGCAATTTTTTTTTTTGATCTGAGTATATTATAGATGCAGGTAAGGCAAAATGTTCACCGAACAGAAATTACACATTTCCGAAAACGCAATTTGGTTACCGTATGGAATATGTTTTTTTGAAAAGATGGCTGAAGGTATTTGTACGAAATTTGGCATACATGTTGTATATGTAAGGCTTAACCTTTACGTTTTCATAAAATAAAGTAAAAAGTACTAACCAATATTATTAATTGTCTCTTCTTCGATATCTGCATCCAGATCTATCTCTGTTTTGCTGTCTCCATATCCTGGATTTGAAGGTTTCGGGGGTAATCTATGCTGTGATGAGTTAGGCTGTGCCCTGTCACCTCCTAGTAGGATACCGACGAGGCCTGTATAGTCCCTCAACAAAATAACTATTACACAAAATATAAATACAATTCGAACCACAATTTTCCTTATTGTTGTCATTGTCTATATAAGTTTGTTGTTCACTTTACTCAATAGGGAACCATCTTGCGACTGAGTTGTAGTAAGTTCTTGCTTAACTTACAATTCACCAATCCCCGCTCCTTAAATAATTCCAATGACAGTGAAAGTGAAATATAAAATCAACGATATAGTTTCAACGAAATTCGGATAGGTATACACGTTGTTTTAGTTTACTAACTTAACAAACATACAGCCTTGAGCCGATTTTTTTTAATTGCATGTGAAAAAATGTACTTTCTTTCCTCTAACTGCTTCGTACTTTTCAATTTGAAAGAAAAGCTGTAAAAAAAAGTTTATCTAATTACAGAAAGCTTCGATTCGTAAATATTTGCTTAATATAAAATTAGAAAGTAATTCTGTAAACTCGTATAAAATTTGGCTGTTGTGCATTACCGACTTTGCGACCTCCTATGTGTTGCTGTTTAGTATTAAAAGTTGCTGATCGTAATATAACCTTGACTTACCTATCGTTCCCGTCCTCTTGCAGTTCAGTACGTGTAATAAAGCGCTTTTTCCTTTCGTAAATCGTGAGAAAGACACGTTATAGATCTGACATTATTATGAATTTGCTACGGCGAATCGTGACACAAACTTATTAATTAACATCTATTTGTTTGACACACACATCATTGTATATTTGTACAGGCAGGTAGGTACTTTAAATTAATTGGAATACATGGGGGTTCTGCCTATTATAAATGACACAATTTCCGTTAAAATTACCTAAAAATATTCGTTAGGTATGACGAGCCGGAAGCCATCAATAGACTTTTCTTTTACAACAAAATTTTCTGAATTATTTAGCAATTAATTTCAGTTTAATAAAACCAATAAATATACACATTTATTTATAAAAGTAATGGATGGTAACTAAATGTGTACTTTATTAGTTAGTAATAGTTAAGTGGCTTTTTTGAAAAAGTAATAACTGATTGATGATAGTAGGTACGTATCATTAAGTATTCTTCGTGAGTTGCTAGATTGTATCACAATAAACAGTTATTACCATACCCATGGCTTATCGCACAATCACCGCATTGTTTGTATTAGAAAATGCATTAATGTTAAAATAATTGAGATGACCGATGCGAATGGTCAAGTGCTATATGTAAAGATATTATTATTGATACGGTAAGTTGTTTGATGTATGCTGATTTTGAAACCCCAATTGAAAGCAAACAAAGACCTGCGTGAATTTAATCACCATGTGCTTCCAAGTAATCAGTTACAGTAATTAGAGAAAATTATCTCACAAAGAGATGTTCCGGTATCTACTACGAATTTTTCGCCCAATGAACTAATATTATATATGAAAAGAGGAACATTAAGATATTTTTGAAGTCCTTGCAACTGTATCTCTCTAAAAATCATCATCCTAAGATCGTCAGTCCTAAGGCTGGTTGGACACGCACCTCCACTCTTTCCTATCCTGAGCTAATCTTCATATTTCCCTAAAACTAGAACATCCCACTTCCTTAACTATTTCCAAACAGTAATCTAATCTTGTTATACATCTACCCCTCATAACTCCCGTTTCTGCCTCTAATATGTCTGACTAGACCTTCATGCCTGAGAAGGCTTCCATAGTCCTCTGTTCTCCTATTCTTTTGGACATTTGACATTTGTATGATCCCCCGCTCCTAGTGTGACCCTCTGAGGGGGGGGGTAAGACGATAAATAGAGGATATAAATTACAGGTAAAATAAATGTGATTTATACAATTTTAGTCTCTTTATTACCTATAACGCATAAATCGACAAATTCTGTATCCTGAACAGTCGAGCCAGAGACAGTGATCGTTCTACCGTGCTGTTGAAAAGAATTCAGCATTTTTGGTGGCGGTTATGGACATCTGAATGAGGGGTCCTAGGTCCTTTCTGTCAAATCTCTAATTACTTTGACTTTGATAGCAAACAATTTCAGATGTGACGAATTAGTTTGTGCGCGGAATTTCCCTCTGGAATTGCATTCCATTTGGGTAGCATATTGAAATTTATCAGCGACGATCAGCCAGCCAAAGCGATAGCCGGGTTCAGAATTGATTTATCTGTTCCATCACAGCTCTCTGTGTGACGGTATTTGTGCTATGCGTTGCCGACCGGCTGTTAGAACTCAGGTGTTGCTATTAATTATGATTTTTATTAGTTCACCCGCTTCATGTGCAAACGCACTACATGTATGTATGTATATGTATGCATCAATATAAGCGAATATACGTCACGTAGTAACACACAAATGTGTTTGTACAGTACGTAAATGCATTTAAATTGGTAATAGCTTTCCGATATGTCCACAGGTTTACACCAGATATCTCCATACGCACCTGCAGTCCCAAAAAATTCACTTTGTTCACTACAATTCAACTGATTTTCTATGCATACGTGTTTTTAACTAGTTAAGCACACCATTTTGAGCAGAGTGATACAAAAAGCATAGGATTTATTACATAATTAGTTAGGTATGAAAAGTGAATTTAGTTTAATATGTTTTTTATCTATTCAGAATCAGCAAAATGAGTAAACTGTTGAAAAAATTAATGACACTAGTCTAACTTCTATAGTGCTTCGTTTTTTGTATTACGGATCTTGAAATATTGCTTATAAAAAGTGTTCAGCTACAAATATATATTTTGAGTTCAGTATGGCTCAAAAACTGTCCTTTTTTCGTAATTTTCATACAACAATCAACCTTTAACACTTTAAAACAATCACAAACGTAACATTATATGTGTTTGGAAGATTGGATCTGGTCTGGCGGGCGTCAGGAATCATTTCCCGAATGATGCACTGTACCTTCTTTTATTTTTTACTTGCCTTAACGGCTACATACGCAAGTGATTTTTATTTTTAATCGATTTAATTTTTCACTCATTTATTCATTTTATAGTAAATACCGAAAAACTGTATCAGAAAGTGATTCAAATCTAAAACAATGTAGACTAATTCGCTTTATTCTTTTGATGGGTCCTGTTATCTTAAGTGTTGAAATGCTAGTCCGGATTTTTCTAAAATTCAAATTTTGACTTGAACGGAGTGTTATCGTGTATATAATCAGGCAGATAAAGAGGTGCGTATCGTGTTTCTAATAAATTAATCCGTGAAAATTTGGACGCTCAACGGCATACGTAGTTGAAAGAATAAGCGAGAAGATTAATAACGTGGAATTGAATCGAAAATATTACCCATCCCATCGGTATTCATAGCCGCCACATAATATCGTATGCACTGGCTTGGCCGAGTTGATACACAGACGCCACAATTTGCTATGCGTGTAAATAAAAGACAGTGTAATCAATCATTCTCGTCCTGGAGCGATTACCCTGTCTACCCCTTTCCTCTTCCAGCCATATCGTTTGGACCCTTGTATCACAAACATGGTTAACTAATACCATGACGAAAAATGAAGCAAATTTACAGATTTCCATTTGCTCATACTAATGCGCATGAGTTCTATCTTTCTTCACATTATATACATAGTTTTCCAAAATACGAAAAATTCTCATGTTATTATTGTACATCATACTTCAATCTGATGTATTATTGATGAATAGTAATCATTTTCTCATGTAAAGGGATAGCAATTATCCTTTAATTCCAAACATGCCTACTGGGTTTAAGAATTTGGAAAAATATCCTTTTCGTAATTTATGGATAATGATGAGCAAAATCGTGATTATTTTTGCTCATTACTATTTATGAGCGATCCTTAAGGATTTGTTAGACTGTGTAAGACGTAGTCTTGCTCTTGGTCCTGTTCATTTAGCCTTGATTTTGTTCATATGAGCATAACTACATTTTGACCTTAATTTTGGTTTTCCTAAATGTGGAAGGCCAAAATAAGACAAGACAAGAGAAAATTGCAAAACCATAACAATTTTCACTCATCACTACTTATGATTGATCCTTAAGGAGCTGATTGTAAGTCGTATAGTCTGGCTCTTGGTCCTGTTCAGTTAGTCTCGATTTCGTTCGTACCAACATCTGCAGGCGAATTTTGGTCTTCATTTTGGTCTTGCTAAATCTGCAAGATTAGACAAGTCAAAACAACAAGACCAGGATTATTTTCGCTCATCAATATTTATGAACGACCCTTAAGGAGGTGACAGACTGTGTAAGACGTCGGGCAATTATTTTGATCGGTCTGTCTAGCGTTAGCACGTTCTATTTTTGTTTTATTTACTTGCGTAGACAAACAGGGAATAGTAATTGTGTTCATCCATATTTTACGTGGGCCTATATTTTCCTTAAATCTACTGTGAATAGTGTCGCCATGTATGTTGCACAATGAACCGACATATGAACTACTTATTAATGTTGAGGGCATCATATTTTTCAATGAACACGTCATAATAATTAGAATCTACAGGGGATATAAGAGGCTTATGGTCGCGATATATGATCAAATAGCGAACTGATTTTCGCAGAAGAACATCTCTAGCAAGTAAGTATCCCTGTCTTTCTACTGCGCATCTATTTTGTAATTTTGGTTGTTGTTATTACGAGACATTTAAGTTAATGTGTTGTAGTGTGCGATATACAGGGTGTAATAAATCTAGTGTATGCGCGACGTGTTTTACTGAAACTAGAAATGTTAGACAATAACATTTAGAAGTTTCAGCGTGAAGTAATGGGGATGATTGCGGCGTACAAATAAATTTTTGAATTCATTTATCATAAAAAAAGGAAATATTAAAAAAAGGATTTCTTTCGTTGGATCTAGTTCGCTCTATTACCTTCAAATTTACACATTTAATAACAAAGATTTCGGTATTTTATTAAATGATAAGAAACATGAAAAAAAAAATGTTTAACACCCTGCATACGCATGTAAGTACGTATTTGTTTTATGCAACGCATTATGTTTGTAGGTATGAATCTTCGATTGTTATTACTATATTTATGTGTTATATGCGCCAACGTTCTTTGTAATACTCATTATTCTTCGTCTGATGAAAGGAAAAAGTATTGTGGTAATACTTTAACCAATGCACTTGCTCTAGCATGTAGAGGACTATACAATGGATTGATCACCAAAAGAGACAGTGAGAATCTTATGACGATATCACGTCAGGACATTAAAAAAAATCAATTTTTATTTCAGGAGATCGTTTAGATAACGTGATAGAAGATAAAGATGACCTTCAGGAAAACGGTCCTTTCCCTCCTTCGTTTCCCTGGCGTTTAAGAGAAGCTGCGTTCAGGATGTTGCCATTTGGACTCAGGAAAAGGAATCGGTTGGGTGAAAAAAGAGGCGTCGCAGATGAATGTTGTCATAAAGCATGCACTTTCGGTGAAATGCTCAGTTACTGCCAAAATTAAACCTTAATAAGTCCCAAAGTCTTTATACGAGTACGTATTTGAAATCCAATAAAATCTGCTACGCTTTCAAAAATAAATAATATTTATTAGCGCTTTTAATATGAGTTTTGTTGTACTGAAATAATGTCAATATTTTTTAATACGAAATACAAATGAGATAACAGCATTCTTTAATTAGAGACCCATTTGTCCTTTCTGTATTAATACCTTTACATATTACTTTTTCACGAATGTTAATGAGTACATCTTTTATCTTAATGTAATGGTGGAGGTGCCGGACAAGTGTATGTACCTGTTACACGTACCTAGCCAGACTAGCGTACTACAATTTTCAATGTGATACTACAATAAATATCTTGAGATTTATAAAGATTATTGATATCCTTTTTCCAACAAATATAAATTCAAAGAAAATGACATTCTAAAATCCTTTAATTTAAATAAAATTACATTAGGTGTATTTCATGATAATTTGACGCAATGTTTACAGATACCAGTATATTAATTAAACTAGTAATAAGTGTTAGACCAGTATGAAATTGTAAAGAAAATTACTCAATGTGTATGTAAAGGAAAAGTGATAGATCTCCGAAAATAAGAAACAAAGAACATGAATATATGTACCATATTAGAAATAATCTCATTCATCTCCAAACATTAAATATTAAATATTTTGCAAGAAAAAAATAAAAGTTTAACCTGTTGGGACAGCTAAAATTAAAATATAGCTTCTTAGTAAAAAAAACCAATCTAATCAACTAAAAGCTGGTCATATAAAAATGACTGTTGTGAAGTGTTAGAACCGTTTTAAATAAATTGACGTTCATTTTTCTGCATAGCATCACCACATTCGTGCCTCTTTGGTATTTACAGTATATAGGAAAATGACAGAATATGTAAGTAACGTATGTTGTTGATTTATTGGTGTATTGCACTGTATTTCTCAACAATATTAATAGATGGTAAATGTCTAGCCGAAGGAGGTAGGGGTGGGTGGGATCGAAAGACGAAGTCTCCCCCACCACTGTACCATAAAAAGTTCGTGGCTGTCTCACCCCCATAAAAAGTTATGGGGTTGTCTGGGGGTGAGGGTAGGGGGGATCGAAAGAGGGTAGGGGGAGTAAAACCCATAAAAAAATTGCGGCCGTCTCAGCTCCATAAAAAGTTATGGGGGTTGAAAGTTGATAATTTTGACAATTTTCATACACTATAATTCAAATAAAATTCAATAAAAAAAATATTTTCAAGCGGGTGGGGATAAAACCCGATAACCTAACCTAACCTAACTTAACCTACCCTATTGATAAAGATATTTAAATAATGTTTTATACAACTTTCTCAATATTTTTATGTATTTTTCCATTAGTTTTACCTTTGAATATTGTTTAAGAATGACTATATAAATATTTACATGCCTAGAAATGTATAAAAATCGGCATATTTATTAACTTTGAACCCCCATAAATTTTTTATGGGGGTCAGACCGCCACGAACTTTTTATGGTACAGTGGTGGGGGAGACCTTCTCCTTCGATCCCCCCCTATCATCTAGACCTTTACCTTATAGGTATGTTTCATCAGGTGCATATTTCATTAAGCATTAATGTAATTGTATTTTACATTTTTGCTGTATTTTGCACATTTATGCGGAAAAATAATAGGTTGACGTTTTAAAATTGGAATCGAGGAGCAGCTGGTATTGGAGAGAACAAAAGCGAGTTGTTAATTTTCTAAAACGGCAATTTGCAAGGACGATAACCAGAAATGAAAACGAATCACCGTTCATCAAAGGTTATTTGTTTTGGTCCCACATGTCTGGAGTGAATGCGGTAATCTCGACCATGTGACATTGTAGATGGACGATATATATGTAGATATAATATGTATATATATATATCTGTACATACGTACATGCGACGAAATTGTACGTATCATTAAGCGTTCTCCCTAATCAAATAGGGCCATCATCAAATACATGCCAATCATGAGCGGCTATTTGAACGTGTACGTTTGTATGTGTACGTACTCACAGGTCAGGTTAGTTGCTGGCCATCTACGTCCCAATATGTCATTCCCTCCAAATGACTTCATATTATTCATATGTTTCATTTGCTTTTTTCAGTAATTATACTGATGATCCGCATTGTTCCGACTGACCGTAGCCTTTACTAATGCCAACCGCGCTCATCATTGTCCCCAATAATATAATGGCCAGCTAAAACCAGAAAAACCCCTTTCCTATTCACTAATAACATTCCCAGTTGTTGACAGTCGCGCCTTACACACAAAATACTACAGGAAACGCTATAATAAAGAAAGGTAAATTTGCATACAAATATATACAGATACAGTGTATAATACAACCTGAAATATTTTGGCTTTTAAGGCGTGAAGGGCTAGTTAGAGATTCATTAGAAACAGAAACAGGAATAAAGAGGGGCAGGAGTAGACTTATTAGATTATATTACTGTTCGGTAGTAGTTAGAGATATAAGTTACACTCATTTTTCAGAAATGCGAAGATTACCTCAAGATAGGATGAAGTTTAGTTACGCGTACAATCCAAGGGCGTACTTTAAGGGTATGAGAGCTCAACCTCCTCCCCCTTCAACTGTTGGTTACGCACGTAAAATTGAACTTGGCGCACAATACCAGGAATGTGTTAAAGATTAATCTGTAAATTTGTATCTCCCTTTCAAAATAAAATTCAGGTTACGGCCCTGGTTCAACCCTTTTTCGGATGAGGTTGATTGAAAACGAAGGCAAAGGTTATTTTCAAAACCCTTTACTTTTATCCGATCGTTTATTAAGGCGAAATATGTTACTATTTAAAAGAGTTAAGTAAGATTCTAAATAAAGTAGAAGTTTAAAATGTTAGATAGAATATTAATGAAAGAGTCTTTTTGCGTATCATCACAAGTAATAAAATAAGGGTTTCTATATGCGTGGATAATATGGCAAAGTAGGGTGATTTATAAGGGCTTGATATTAACCAAAGGAACGTTTGTTAACAAATGAAGTAGGATGATGAAACATTATTCTAAAGTGATTTAAGTCATTAGTTAGGAAATCTCACTTCGAGGGGTTTAGCAATAGTAAATGTTCTCAAATCTCATTAGCAAGCAGTCACAATAAAGGGCACGCACAGTTAGTTTGATAGCGTCGGTGACTTGCACGATATCTGAACATTATATTTTCTCCCTCGCTCGTCAAAAATCTGTTTCTCTTCACGAGAAAAGACTTACTGCCTTCACGTTATTATCTGTGAGTTAATGCATCTTTATCCAATTTTCAAATATAATTATCCTCTATTGATTGATGGTCTGAACTTTTCCTCCGCAGAAAAAAAGTTACTCACGAAATATAACGTTCGGAAAATTTAATCAATAAAATCAAGAGGGTGAAAATTCTTCTAAATATGAACACATTTATTTTTAATTTTGTTCGTATAATGATTTATCGGGAAAGTAGTTTAAAAATTGATAAAATTAGAAAAATATCAACTAAAGATTATTTCAGTTGCAAAGTAACTATTATAATAGTAACAGTAATCATCATCATCATCATCATAAGGTCGTCAGTCCTAAGATTGTTTGGACACGCACCTCCACTCTTTTCTATCATGAGGTAATCTTTGCTCAAAACTAGCCACAACCCACATCCTTAACTACTTGCAAATAGTAATCTAATTTAGGTTTACTTCTACTCTAGACCTTTAGCCTGAGAATGTGTCCTACCAACCTGTCTTCATAAAAGTTAAAATAAAATAGTTAAAGATCTTCTAGTTAGTTAAAGAAATGCAAAGATTAACTCAAGGTGGTAAAGATAAAGAGTGGTTTTGCGTGTACAATCCGTCTTACGAGTGAGGACCCTAATATGATGATGATGATGCAAAATTGGTGAAGAAACCGCGTAAGATACATCATCATCATCATCATAAGGTCATCAGTCCTAAGACTGGTTGGACACGTACCTCCACTCTTTCCTATCCTGAGCTAAACTTCGCATTTCCCTAAAACTAGAACAACCCACATCCTTAACTATTTGCAAACAGTAATCTAATCTAGGTCTACCTCTACCCCTCCTAACTCCTGTTTCTGCCTCTAATATACATACAAAAGAAATACTGTCGAATTGAAAATCTCTTTTCTTTGATAATGTTAATACTTTTTGTTTAATATAGATACATAGCGCAGGCGCTATAAAGCATGCAGGATAAGAGGTAACTTAGAAACACAAAAATATCGTTCTCCCTTACTATATACACACTATACGAACAAGTGTCACTTGATCTGAAGTGATGATCATATTTCACTATATTAATCACGAAAGGTATCAATGTCATTATTGTCAGTGCCGTTAGGTTTTTTAAGAATATATGAAGGGGTTGGAACTTATTAAAGTGTAACGTGGGTCTAACCCGCATCCAGTTTTATTACTGTTGAGGACAATGCAAGAAGCACAAGCAGCAATCCGTGCCAAAATGAACAGCCATCAGACTCGATTAATTCTACTTGGAATTACTATTATCCGCGTGTACCTATTCCTCCATGTACGCCACAGATGGTAATTAGATTAATTGCAGAAAACCATCGATGTACTGTACGTCTGAGCAGTGTGCTTGGTAACCAAAGGTCGAAGGCATTGTTGCGGTTCAAATCGCTGGCCACCACATTTGCTCTTCATTAGCTTTTGATGGCAACACTAGCTAAATGGCTTATACACAAGTAACCACCACCAGATGTATATTATTGTGACGGCAACGTATAGAGAGCAATGTTCACTGAACAGGTATCACTTAATATTTATTAGTTTCGTGTTCAGTTATTAATGTTTCAGCAGTTTTCGTAATAAACATTATGTATGTTGTCGAAATTATTATTGGCTTCACGGAATACCTTTTATAGCCATCTGTAGAACTACCCTAGACAAAAATTTTCAGTCTCTCCAGTCTCTCAGAGTCTCTGAGAGCGTCTCTCACAGTCTTTCACAGTCTCTCTGTTATTGCCTAGGTGTTTTTATGGATCTCTCGCAGTCTCTGTATGAGAGACGAACGATAAAATTGTAAATTCAGAGATTCGAGTCTCTCACAGAGACACTGAATGAATAAAACTGAAAAATAGAGAGACTCGAGTCTCTTGTAGAAAGACCCCGGATCTCTGAAATATGTTGAATATAGAAAATTTTAACCATGTCTATCGAGACACCATATATTGAGAGATTCGAGTCTCTCGTTCAGAGATTCGAGTCTCTCGTTCAGAGATTCGAGTCTCTTGTCCAGAGATTAGAGTCTCTCGTTCAGAGACTGGATACGAAATGAGGATCTCTCTATGAACGACTCGAGTCTCTCGTTCAGAGACGCTAAACAGTTTTTTTGACAGTCTCTCTACAATCTCTTTCAGCGACACCAGAGAGACTCGAGTCTGAACATTTTTATTCGGGTATATATTAATACATATAAATGAAATTGGAGTATCTATAGCAACGCTATCAAAACTCTTAAAAAAAATCAGTCTACTGGCTATTTATCAACGTAAAATTCGTTACAAAGTTTGACTGTCCCTCTTTCTTCTTTTATAATTTATCGTTTAACGGATTGAAAACAAAACAAAAATTATTTACACCCTGACGTAATCGGGTTTAATTATCTCATATTTCGGCGGTGCTAATAATTTATCAGGTGCGAAAGCTCAGGTATAGAGACAGTTAATTGTTTCGTTTCCGGTAAAAGAACCACCGTGGCGTTTCCGTGATGACTGAGCGTTATTTTGGACAATAGCACTTGCTGATAATGCGGTAATCTTTGTGTCTAACACTTAGAGGGGGCGCGTCACATGGCCTGTTGTTCAATCTAATAGAACGGTATCCCCCGACGGTCGGAATTAATTAAAAGTTTAGATGTACACCATCAACCGCCTCCAAAGTAGCGCTTATTGCTAATTAACAAATTGCATACGTGATATTTAATACAAACCTGTTATTATCTTAACAGCATTATTTTATTTCACACTTCTTATATCTACCACGTATATGGAACACTGGAGGGTTATGCCTCAATTACTATAATGATTAGGATACACATAGAAGAATAAATAAATTTTTAAAATACTATACCTATGGACGTATAAAAGCCGACCCTTACAAGTGGTAGATTTTATTTAAATTTAAATAGGGCACCTTTAAGATATCACCTAACCAGCAAGAAAGACGTGACAGTTGAACTATTTACGTACCCCCAAGTTTATACGTAACTCTTGGTATGGAACACAAATAAATATGTACGAGGGCGGTTCAATAAGTACCCGTGTTAGAAATGAAAACACCTTTTTTTTAATTTTTATTTTATTTTTTAACATATTCCCCTTTTAGAAAGACAAACTTCTCCCAACGACCTTGCCATTTTTTTTACCCCTCCAAAAAATAAGATTTGTCGAACTCTCAACCCCTGTCTCGGCTATGACTTCCTCGTTTGAGCTAAATTTCTTTCTCGCTAGTCATTTCTTCATAGTAGGGAACAAGATGAAGTCGCAGGGAGTCAAATCGAGTGAGTAGGTACGGGGTGTGGGGCAGCAAATTCATAACGTAATTCATGCATTTTGGCGGCAACAACTCCTGATGAATGTGCCGGTACGTTATCGTGTTGAAAACGCACCTTCTTTTTCGTCAAATGCGTCCGTTTTGGCGTAGTTTGATAGATGGCAGCACACGATGACAACACCAATTTCCCTCAGGAACGTCCTCTGTCTTCAAACGCGGGTACTTATTGAACCGCCCTCGTATTGATAGTGGGGATTACCCATATCTGTCCTTTAATCGAACGGGTTGTTCTGATTATATTCCTTATTTTTCTTATTAGATTTCAGATTTTAGATGCAAATATAATCCACTCGTATTGATACACTGTATCGGTTAATAAAGATAAAAGCATACTTAATAAGAGCGGTAAAGGAGTAGTATGCGTTAATATTTACAATAAAGAGGAAAAAAAGGATGGTGGTTTTTAATTTGACGAATTTTAGCACATGTGCGCGTTGTAAGTGATTCAATTTTCCGAAGCAGCCGCGCATATTCGACCACCACGTTAGTGCTTAATGACATTCCTGATACTAATTATGAAATGTTCATTGTCTGCAAACGCACGGAGGGATTGGTAATTGTTTGTATATTGTCAATTTGCATGTAATGAATTTTCTGCATCGCTGACAAACCCACAGCCTCCATTACATTACCAAAAATTGAAAAACGACCCCATTGGAATCAAATCCATCACGTATGTATAGCATAAACCTACGTTCATTTAAAACTTTTCTAGATCCGAACTGAATATTTGATTGTATAGTTCAGTAAATATAGATATAATTTATATTAAAAAGGGCGCAACAATATTTTAGGATTAAAATAGTACCAGAGTGTAGATAATTACATTGAGATTGACATAAATGTTTCGAATATGAGTATTATTATTTAATAGCGAGATATTATTATTTCGTTTGATGGTAGAAGTTATTTATTTCGTATATGGGTTGCAGCAAGTTGAAGATAAATGTTATAAACCTGGAAGGTAATAAAGTGACGAAATGGCCGATGCGAGAAGTACATGTATAAATGTACGGAGTTGTAGCGCATCCCTGTTTCAATGTTTACGACATCAGTTAGTAGTAAAGAGTGATATTGTAGACATTCGGGCGTCGGACGATAACAGAGGAGATGCGACCTATAGGAAAGCTGAGAGCTTTACACCTAAAACACCGAATTAAGAGAACGATAACTTGCTTATCGAGATTGTCCGCAGATAACTTCCGACCTTTCGAAGACAACTAGACTAAAGTAGACGGGAATATAGCTCCCTGAATGTGTTCTGTCAGTCGTTATTTAGAAAATCATTTACGAATTTCGATTTATTACGTGACATTGTGGGGTTCTTCGTTCAGAAGCTTATGCGAAACTCTGAGGAAGTTTTACAATCTAATACTCTTTACTAACGTATGCTTCGACCTGCAACTCAAAAATTTCAAGTTATAAATCGAAATTTCGACGTGCAACTTGAATATTGAGTTGCCCATCAGTATAAGAACATGGGCATTCACAGCCGGAATCAATGGTATCGTAGAATTATCATTTGGACTAAAGAACTGTGGTCTAAATATACTGTTAGGTCTAGACGTTTCGTTGGCAGGTCTGACTGAAACTGAAGCGTCCACGTATTCAATGCAGCACACTGAAAATAATAAGTAAGAGGTCCGCAAATGTCTCACCACAGGTGGTTCTACCTGAACAGTGTTTGCAAATAAATACAATAAATAAGGCGAGGTCCGCAAATGTCGTAGGTTCAGAAATGTTCAAGTCCGCAATAAATTGTCCCGATACCATATTTAGGGTTGATATTCAATTTTGACCTTCCAAATAACATTAAAAAACTTTAGAGTTGACTGAGTAGTATGTTTGCTAATTCCTACTCTAAAGTAGATTGAAATGAGAGGGTTTTATGTTCAGTTTAAATGAGAACGGGTGAGAGTAAATCGTTTTGATTGTTGGTCTATTTTTTAGACAATGGCCGGTTACGTTGGGAAACTGGTTTAATTCTTTATCCAATTTAATTTAGTGTTTGGGAGTGCGCTGTTCCGGAATTCAGGAATTCGCTATTTTATTGACACGGTGGTAATAGGTTCTGGACCGTTCGTGCGTCCGAGTAATCATGATAGAATGGACGGTAATACGGAGACAGTGAGACAATCGACGTTGGCACAAACTGTCTTTTCGCCTTTCCTGTCCTCTCCATCCGTCCCGAGTCCATCTGTTGTTGCCGCGTCGTTGTCCAGTGATTCGTATGTTCTTGGGACTGAAGGCTATGAAGGGGTCACAATGCGGAACAACCAACGAGTCAATACTTGCCGGACAAACTGATTTATTATTACAGTGTGACGAGAAACAAGGATTGGGCGTTTACTGAGGACACAAGCGCGCCATCTTGAGTGACATTTCATTTAACTCTTGTGTTGGATGTCACTCAGGGAGTTTGTCGCGCGAAATTTTACCCGCACAGATCGGAATCGAACGCATCCATGTGTGATGCCGTTAAATTACCTCCGGAGATTACAGATATTGATCAGAAAAGTGGCCCTTTTCCAAATGAACCTGATGATTAATTGAATTTTTGTGTAAGTGGAGTAATGTGTCGCTTCGTTTGATTAATTCAAGACGGGATTCAATTCGAGACCCATTTCCAAATTACGCTCCATTCATGCCTTCTAGCGCAAATGATTGAATGAGATTGTTTTTATTGTCTCTAATGCTACATTAATCATCCTAATTCGATTAACATGTTCTCTCTACTACGTGACATCTCTTCTATCTAACTCCTTCAATACAAATTAGCAGGATATTTTCTATATATACAGAAAATTATATACGTAGTACTAAAAAGCCGATTTATTATTTTCCTTTTTTGTTCTCTGTGCCACCGCTTTTTGTAGAAAGGGAATTGATAAGTGTCTTATTTATTATTTATCCGGTAATTATTCTAATAACGGAAATTAAGTTTATCTTGAAATCTTATCTGATGAATTGTAAATGAACTTCCGAAAAATAGCCCTAACTCGATAAATTCCAAGATAAACGAATGCTTTACTTATTACAATTGTTTTTTTTTTTTGTTTTATCGGCAACCCTACTCACAATGAACTAATTATTTATTTACCGACGCATAAAAACTGTAACATTTTTTATTAAAGCAACGATATTGGCAACACGAACACCTTTTAGGGATTGGCATAACAATTTTAAATGTAATTTAAGGAAACGGGTAATGTCCCTTGATGGCAGTTTTTCTCTTTCGCCATGACGTTATTTAAGGGCAGCGTTTCCAATTGTAGTAATATATCAAATTGTCTTAACGGACTAACTGGACATAAATAATTCAGGGCGCCACACAATCGGTCGCGGCCGGTTACAAATGGACAGTGCCGTTGTAACCTCGTGACATGCCTGCACTTCCAAGGATATAAACCTAATGCACCCCTTTGAACACAATAATAAATGATGATTACTTGCAACTTTCATTGGATTAAATTCTAAAATGTTTCAACATTTTTATGTACTCGTAAATTCAATGTTCAAAACGACGAGTGTGAGACAATTTTGGAAAGGTGAAACTGGTGATGTTCATATTACGGAGAAGCAGGTAAAAGTGTCTTGCGGCATGACTGTATTGATCTATGAGTGCACCTACCCCATTCGAGCATCTTTTTTAAACTCACCCCTTTTAATGGAATCCGGGGATCTTTTGCTGTGTCTGTAAAATGAGAAAAATTATTATGTAACCTACATACCCAGTAACATACATACAATGGGCTCCTCTCGTATCGCCATGGTAACAGTATTTGCACCCCAACCACTTGAATCGTATATGCACATAGAGATTGCATCTTAACATGAAAATAAAAATGGGGGAGTCCACTTTCTGTAAGGCCACATACGCAAATATACATCATGTTCAAAATAAAATGAAGATTCCTAGTCGAAAAGCTGATTTTGAGGTTTCAATGACACCCTTTGACCTCTTTGAACATTTGTACTATTGTTTGTTTGTTGAAATTGACTGACAATGTTAATACGAAATCCAGAACTATTTAGAGAACTATTAAGTTCGTTATCATCGATAGGGTTAAATTATAAAATTGGTATAAATATTGAAGTCTTCAGGCTACCAATTTCGACTTTCAAAAGAGTCTGCACAGTTTCTCCCATTATATCTCTGGATTTTACACGATGTTTTCATATCTTTTACATAACAGTCTTTAAAAATCGTATCTATAGGATAGTCTACAGGGACTATGAAAAGGGTAACCCTATCATTATCATAGAGTCTTCATCCTGAAGATTAGGACCTACATCTTTCTTCTACTTTGAGTCAATCTTTGCATTTGTCGAAAACTAGAGCAACCTAATAAAAATAAAGTAGCCTAATGTAGCTAACACCCGTTTCTGCTTGTAATATGTCCTCTACCTCTTCATGTAATATGTCCTCTACCTCTTCATGTGTGAGAAAGGTCCTACCAATCTTATTGACTCTTATAACATATTAATCTTTGTTTTATATCTGTAGCACCTTTTTCCATTTTGAATTATCTGACTCCTTAAATATTGAAAATCGGCGACTTCTTCCGGTTTCTCTATATATTATCATAATAACGGGCGATATGCTAAGGAGTTTCTTGTAAGAGGCAGAATGAAAGCCATTAAAACAATGAAGTGATCCCGATCAGTTTAAAACAAGGATAAAAGAGGGACGCGTTTACAATAGAGTGTCGGGGGGGAGAACAGTGGCGGAAGTGACGAAACAGGAGCTGACAAGTCGCAACTGAAAAGCTTTGACATAAATATGTTTGAAAAAGAGCGCGTTAAAAAGTTTGAGCGCTTTCACGGTCCAGTGGTAACTGATAATTACGTACGGGTGATCTTCAAGAGAGTCGCGAGAGGGGTGGCGCGCCCCCTTTAAAATAAAACTGTCGCACGCCCACAAATTCACGTCTTTCCGGCGGCGCACGCGATTTCAAAACGGCAAATAAACTTTATACTTGGCCGAACTCAAATGTTGTCATGCACTTACTTTAAAAGCTCCAACTTATTCCCAGGCGCAAGAATTGAACACCAATCGGCGATTTATGTTAGTTTAAAGTCATAGATATGCCTGCGCCTTAAAAGAGCTGTCCAATTCGAAATTTACGATTTTATGCATAGGTGACTTTTTAATGTCCCCGATCCTACATCGGGCGCTAATGCTTTTCGATAATAATAATTCACCGTTACTCTTATTACACTACTACACAATATCGACTAAATTCAATTTACGATTTCGATCGACAATAGAACAACTTTCTCGTTGATTGCTACGCTATGATTTCTATTCAAATTTTTACAACTGTTCCTTTGTGAATTAGCCCTTGCAAAGTCCCTTATATGTAAGCCCGAGATAAAAATGTTCAGTCTCTCAGAGTCTCTGAAAGCGAGACTCGAGTCTCCGTCTCTCATCGAGTTTTTCTGGTGTCGCTAAGAGAGACTGTCAAAAAAACTGTTTAGCGAGACTTGAGTCGCTCATAAAAAGATTCTCATTTCGTATCCAGTCTCTGAATGAGAGACTCGAATCTCTCAATAAGTGGTGTCTCGATAAACATGGTTAAAATTTCAACATATTTCAGAGATTACAGTTTTTCTACGAAAGACTCGAGTCTCTCAATTTTTCAGTTTTATTCATTCAGTCTCTCTGTGAGACACTCGAATCTCTGAATTAACAATTTTATCGTTCAAGTCTCTCATACAGAGACTGTGAGAGATCCATAAAAACACCTAGGCAATAACTGAGAGACTGTGAAAGACTGTGAGAGACGCTCTCAAAGACGCTGAAAGATCCTGAGAGACTAAAACTTTTTGTCTCGGGATGTCTATACCTTGCAGTATCTTTTTGAAATTCATTTGTGTGTAGTACTTCTCAAATTTTATTAACATCCCTTTGCCGTCCATAAGAGAGGCTTTATTCTTAAGAATTAAGTACCTTTTTAAAAAAATGTTTTCACCGTTACACGTACCTACACGTCTCATGTAAGAGCATTATATGAAACTGTAGAATCATACTCGAGTATATTTCTGCAAAAAGGTCCTTGACGGATTGCGCAATTAAAATGCCGCATAAATGGTTGTCAACTAAAAGGGTGTCTTGTTGTTGTAATAAATGGAGTACCACCTCGTTCAGTTTCTCGTTCTCCTTTTTTTCTCTTTCTCTTTAATAACAAAAATATTATTCTTGTCTCCGTTCCTTTCGCGAATGTCGAACGGCAGCGAACAGAATGAATTTATGCAATCGAATGTTGGAATAGCTGACATCTAATGAGCTAATTTATGGTTTGTTGTGTTGTGATGATCGTATAAACACTGGGATTGGATTTAATATATACAATGTCAATATTTGTCTGTCTTTCCTCTCAAAAGCAGGAGACAACGTGAAAAATGTACCGGCGGCTTTTGGCCCTTTCATGTGCAAATATGTTCACCGTCCCTTTGTACCGATCCACAAAAGGAACCATTCGCTCCAACGTCATGGTACATAATGAACACAATAGCGAAAGTAGATTATTTTTCTTCTTTTAACACAACCACACTACACACGGCTATCATTCAAAACAATACTAACCTTTAATAAAAACTTTTTTAGTCTCAAATTTTCTTTTATAAATCTCTATTATTAGACGGTAATATAAAAACTAATCACTGAATTTACTTAAATTGACTCAGGCTAGAAAATAATCCTGCAAATGTAACCATTTCATTCAAAACATTATTTTTCTGTAATCGCGTTCTGGAAAACAGCTTCTCGATGAAATATACAATAAGAATAGGAGTTTATGAGTGCGAAAAATCGATCTAGCTAGAAAAATTCGTTTTTCCCGTGTTCTTATGCACAAATCAACAAATTTGTTTGATGTGATTGGCAGTTTCGGTACAGAGATCATCTTCTCAATAGGGCGAGTTTGAATCCTGCAATCCTTTTTCTGTCTTAGCCAGGTCTTAATCTTTAAGCTTAATGCCAAAAGCAATATCTACACCGATTTATCTGTACTTCACAGTTTATTTTCACACTGTATCAAATAAACAAGTGTATGAGAGTATTAAATATCTAGTTTATAAAATGGGTATAGCTAGTTCAAAACCTCATGAGCTTTCACATGCGCGAGAGGCAGATCTTAGTCCTTATCCAATTTATATTGTACATTAGAAAAGCTTCGATTTGGTTTTAAACCGTGTAGCACGCCATGCATCCAGGAACGAAGCTCCAGATAAAATGTATGTGGTAGAAATGTAAAAATTAATGCAGAACCTAAGGCTAAGATTCATGAGATTTTGAACCACCTCTATGTAGCTCAGTCCATAAAACATTTTACTGGTTCGGTATATAAAAAAGAACAAGACCGTTTCTAAAATTTCAAAGATGTTAATTAAGAATTTTATGTATTGTTTACCTTATTTATCGTAAATCTATATCATGATGCGAAGGCAAGCGAGTGGTAGAATGGTCTTCTACTTAAAAACGTAATATTCCATTGTTAGCAAATGCTCTGAAAATAACTACCTACTGTAAATATATGTGTAACTGTTATTCTTGATTTATAATCTATTTATTGCTATTATAAATCTCATTTTATATGAGCTTCTCATTATTTCTTATCTACTCTTAGTTGTTATGAGGGTAATTTGAAAAATAAATTATCATTTTTATGACTTAAGGAGAATCTCCGGAACCGCTGATATGTTTATTCGAAGTTGTTGCTACAGAAAAACGAAAGATCATAAATTACTGAAACTGCCCCGCATGTTGAACTATATACATAGGTAAAAGCTGGATGTGGTTCGATTCAAAAGACTTCCATATATCCACGTATAACTACACCGCACAAACTTTCTTTTTATTCCAAGATTTTACGACTCTGTCCATAAACTGTGTTTGATTATGATTACTTTTCAAATCAAACTAATGTAATTTGCTGTGTATTTAATCGTTTAACCATCGTACCACAACAAATTGATGATAGCGTGTAGTTATTTTAAAATATCGACAAGCGGGGTGTGTAACAATTTTTGCACAAGAAACTGTGCATTTACCGTGTTGAAGTTAATATTGACCTTAAACAGTAGATACGTTTATGGATACTGTAGTTGTCATTAAAATTATCGAGAATTTAAAAGTTCACTTATTAAAGCTGACTCCTTTACACTTCGTCCACTCATTTGCTTTTCAATAAGAAATTCCTTGTAAATCAAACGAATACGAAATGCAAAATAGGTATTTTTTAAATACAATGTTTTTCTTTATTGTTTATTATTTGTTTAATCTTCCATTCCAACTTTAAAATTTGGACCTCAATAGTCATCATCATCATAAGGTCGTCAGACTGGTTGGACACGCAGCTCTACTCCGTTCTATCCTGAGCTAATCTTCGCATTTCTCTAAAACTAGAACATCCCACATCCTTAACTACAATATTTGCGAACAGTAATCTCAATAGTAATCGCGATTAATAGCATAACGAACTTTATTTACTTATTATTCAATTTGTGATTAGCAAAACCCCAACATCCAGCTGCAAAAGTATGGGATGCCCCAAATAGAAACTGAAGAAGTTCAAGAAAACAAAGATAGACGTTTTTAAAGCAATATATTGGTACTCACGTTTGATTCGGAAACTTCCGTATTACTAATAAGTAATAAATAATAAGGAAATTGTCCAGTCCAGAATAGTTGAGGTGTTTTGGACATTGGTAAAGAGGAGACAAGTAATGAAAGTTTGGGAATTGGAACTAGAATAATAAGAACGAATCATGGAATACGTGGACAATCAGTTAGATAGTATGGGGGTTTACAAAATACATCTCAAACCATTATGATAGAAAGGCTCTATGATAATATATATACATGTATATTATTCAATCTGTAAGCCGATTTATTTCCATTCGTTTTAACTGATGGTCAGCTTTTGTTTATTTTTTTGTTTAGTCTTCTCTTATAAACGGTATGAGAACATTGATATGAATGTAGGAACGCAGTTGATTCATTTATTATGTAATTTCAAAGTTGTGATAGCCGTTTAATCTTATTCATGAGTGAAGTATGGCATAGTTCGCCTTTGCGTTTGTGCAGTGAAGGATAACTTTTGAATTTTGACCCCGGTTCGGGACAGGTCAACGTTAATTTTTCATCTATTGTCGCATTACCGGTCGCCCGAAGATTCTGCCTCTGTTTGACTGCAAACAGTCACCTCGCACTCCATGTAAGTAATGACTGTCATTTTTAATTCTAACACGTCAACATGTGCAAAGTTGAAATCAAATGACTATGACGAAGCTACAATGGTCCGCTAGCCATGATTAAGGTACCGGTGACGTTATTGTAATTGCTCTTTTAAATCGGGGTACCCCGTCTACCTCGATAAATCCCCTTTAATCTCCTAAACGTGTTTTCATCTAGTTTGCATCCACTCTCTCATACACACCTTCAAATTAAGCATGTGAATATTTTAAAAGATGTTAGCGAAATGTTCATCAAGTGGAAATTTCACATAATGAAGGGCACTTAATTACCAGGGTCGAAACCTATAAATAGACTTATGAATGTTAAATTTTTCATAAAGTCATTCATGTCCCCCTCTAATAGCTCTTAATACGCAAGGGTTGACAGTTACAGTTACAAATTTCTGTCTATTTGATCTTTAACGTGTATTAAATAATTTTTTAATTAATTTAATCAATTATCTTGACTCATTAAATCGTCCTATGCTTCTTTTTAAATGCAATTCTTTGTCATTTTGTTTTTCGGTATCTGTTAATCAGCACGGAAAGGTCTTTTTCTTTTTATTTCCACGGAATCATGGGGCTGATAGAACTGGCTCGTGTAATTCAATAAACCCTTTTGAATGTAATTGCTGTCACCCCTTTAGCCGTGTAGTAGCTACGCTTAATCTCATAACTGTATCAAATCCACAACTGCATACACTTTTTTAATTTAAACTGGTAACGGCAACGTGGCAGATCAAAATGTCATTCAAAAATTGATAAATGCCCGTTTTCGTTTTTCATGCTTTTTACTAGTGCTAACCGATTACAAAATTAGGAAGTAACTTTTAGAATATTTGTAGTGCGCGAGTTTTAAATCATAACGTGAAAATAATGAACAAAAACTTTTAGTAATGGTAAAAGCAATGTTATGTGTATTGTTTTTAACAAAAGAGTTTTTCAGAAACTTAAGTTTTTATATACATATATTTTGTTAAAAAGTAATGAAGTGTTCGGTTTTTATCGTTTTTCCGTTTGTGAGAATTAGGAAAATTAAATTTTTTTATGATTTTCTGAATAATATTATTTCGAATGCTTAGTTTATTTGGTTACGTAGAAAAATAATACATCGGAATTAATGTAACAACCTTATTCCATTAGTAGTGAGTGGTACGTGTCAGTTAACTCATCCAAAATAATAACAATTAGATGCGCCCTCGAGGAAGGGTCGGGGGATAGGGCACGCAAGGATTAAGTTAGCTTTGTCATCAAGGTAATGATAATGCAAGGGGAATGTCTTGAGCGATAGTCTCATTTATGTACTCGAATCAAAGATGGAATGACTAATGCGACCGATTGTTCGCCACTCAAGACCGAGTTTCTCTAATGTAAAATCGTTTGTATACAAGATGTCTTTACCAAATTGGTTCGTTTGTCTTCGACGTGTCGCACCTTATTGTTTTGCCATCTCTCTCTCTCCATTACGTTTAATCACATGCATCACGAGAATGGACGATTTATTTACTCGGAAATTCGAATTACAAACTAGATCATTAAAATTAACAAGTGGTAAACACACTAGGTTTTACGAGGGTGGATTGATAAGTTTCCGGCCTAACCAAGAGATGACGCCACTAGGCCTACCTTGAGGTGACATTCTATAGTACCATCCTTGGATAGCTTGTAGCTATAGTTTCAGCCCGATCTCCTTGCTAGTGTAGGTTTGACAGCACGCTGAACAAGACGCCTCTGTGGTTTTCGTAAAAATGGAAAAGCAGGAAAATCGTGCTGTCATCAAATACTTTTATTTGAAGGGGTTAACGCCGAAGGAAATTAAAAAAGAGATGGACTCAACACTGGGGACATCCTCCCCGTCATATTCAACCGTTAAGCAGTGGGTTTCCGAGTTTAAAAAGGGTCGTGTGAGCACCTCTGATGGGCCTCGCTCAGGACGCCCCGTTGAGGTCACAACTCCAGATATGATCGAAAAAATTCATCAAATAGTGCTGGGAGACCGCAGATTGAAAGTGCGTGAGATAGCTGAGACCTGTAAGATGTCATATGAACGTGTGCAACATATTTTGCACCAACATTTGCATATGGAAAAGCTCTGTGCAAGATGGGTGCCGCGTTTGCTAACAGTCGACCAAAAATTGATTCGAAAAAACATTTCTACCGCAAATTTGTCATTGTATAAGCGTAATCCAAGCGAATTTTTGCGTCGATTCGTAACCGTTGACGAAACGTGGGTCCACCACTACACTCCTGAAACCAAAGAACAGTCTAAACAGTGGATTGGACCAGGGGAACCAACTCCAAAGAAGGCAAAAACAATTTTTTCGGCGAACAAGGTTATGGCTACTGTTTTTTGGGATGCAAGAGGTATTATATACATTGATTACCTTGCAAAGGGTAATACTATCACTGGTCAATACTACGCAGACTTATTGCAACGTTTGAGCCACGAGGTGAAAATTAAACGACCTCATCTGGCGAAGAAAAAAATCTTGTTTCATCACGATAACGCACCAGCGCACACGTCAATCGTTGCGACGGCTAAAATCAACGATCTAAAGTTTGAATTGATGCCGCACCCTCCTTACTCTCCAGACCTAGCCCCGAGTGACTATTTTCTGTTCCCTAATCTCAAAAAATGGCTTGGCGGTAAGAGATTTGCGGACAATGAAGAAGTAATCGAAGCTGTAAATGGTTATTTTGAGGAGCTTGACGAATCAGTCTATAGAGATGGCATTAATAGACTGGAACACCGCTATGAGAAATGTATCAGCCTTGGAGGAGATTATGTTGAGAAATAAAAAAAAAATTTTTAAAAACCTTGTTTTTCTTGGTCAGGCCGGAAACTTATCAATCCACCCTCGTATTTCACAACGACAGACTCGATCAAATTTCAAAAAACTTATTACTTTGTAATTATTTCTAATTATTTGATTTTGAACGTAAGTATGAGATTTAATGAGCAAGACCAAAACATAAGAAGCAAGACTAAGACTAGAAGTATTTGGTCATTACTAATTTGATATAACATACCAGTTATAGTTCTTCTAGTCAATAATCAATTGTGCAATGCGTTTTATATTGGATAGACTGGTAGAAACATAGATAATAATCAATAATGAGCGGCGGCCCTATTAGATACAATTTATTTCATTTAAATACTAATATATTTCGCAATGAAACTTGATATTTTTGATATTGTTGCAGTTACTAATAAAAGGAGGATTGGTGGGTTAATTTAGTAATTTTGTCGATAAAATGTGTATTGGAGAGAAAATGGAAGGGAATTGAAAGATATATGGTTTTTATTGCGAATGAAGCGTGGCCTGGCGTGCCGGAAGCGGAGGGATATTCGACCACTTCCGCTGGCGGGACATTAGCCGCAGTCCGTATTCAAATGTGTCCGCGAAAAATATAGAATTGCAGACATAAATCAGTTAGAGTATGTATCAAAGGAATAAATGAGCCTTTAACAATACGTTGCGTGGACACAGGACAGTTTGTAACGCCGCACTGTCGCTAGCGACATTTCACGGTTACCGAGCACTTCAAAGCAATTATATAGACACTGAATAATAGTTTCAATTATCCTGCTTGAATATGTCTTTGACTAGCGAAATTTACATTTTATCACAGCAAACAACAACATGTTAAATTAGAAGATATTTATTTATAATTATAAGCAATTGCGTCGTGAAGGTTTTTTTGTTAAATTATATAATCTACCACCAACCTTTCACCTATTTTTAAACACTTTTGACGGATTTTTGTATTATACGAGGGTGGATTGATAAGTTTCCGGCCTGACCAAGAAAAACAAGGTTTTTAAAAATTTTTTTTTTTTATTTCTCAACATAATCTCCTCCAAGGCTGATACATTTCTCATAGCGGTGTTCCAGTCTATTAATGCCATCTCTATAGACTGATTCGTCAAGCTCCTCAAAATAACCATTTACAGCTTCGATTACTTCTTCATTGTCCGCAAATCTCTTACCGCCAAGCCATTTTTTGAGATTAGGGAACAGAAAATAGTCACTCGGGGCTAGGTCTGGAGAGTAAGGAGGGTGCGGCATCAATTCAAACTTTAGATCGTTGATTTTAGCCGTCGCAACGATTGACGTGTGCGCTGGTGCGTTATCGTGATGAAACAAGATTTTTTTCTTCGCCAGATGAGGTCGTTTAATTTTCACCTCGTGGCTCAAACGTTGCAATAAGTCTGCGTAGTATTGACCAGTGATAGTATTACCCTTTGCAAGGTAATCAATGTATATAATACCTCTTGCATCCCAAAAAACAGTAGCCATAACCTTGTTCGCCGAAAAAATTGTTTTTGCCTTCTTTGGAGTTGGTTCCCCTGGTCCAATCCACTGTTTAGACTGTTCTTTGGTTTCAGGAGTGTAGTGGTGGACCCACGTTTCGTCAACGGTTACGAATCGACGCAAAAATTCGCTTGGATTACGCTTATACAATGACAAATTTGCGGTAGAAATGTTTTTTCGAATCAATTTTTGGTCGACTGTTAGCAAACGCGGCACCCATCTTGCACAGAGCTTTTCCATATGCAAATGTTGGTGCAAAATATGTTGCACACGTTCATATGACATCTTACAGGTCTCAGCTATCTCACGCACTTTCAATCTGCGGTCTCCCAGCACTATTTGATGAATTTTTTCGATCATATCTGGAGTTGTGACCTCAACGGGGCGTCCTGAGCGAGGCCCATCAGAGGTGCTCACACGACCCTTTTTAAACTCGGAAACCCACTGCTTAACGGTTGAATATGACGGGGAGGATGTCCCCAGTGTTGAGTCCATCTCTTTTTTAATTTCCTTCGGCGTTAACCCCTTCAAATAAAAGTATTTGATGACAGCACGATTTTCCTGCTTTTCCATTTTTACGAAAACCACAGAGGCGTCTTGTTCAGCGTGCTGTCAAACCTACACTAGCAAGGAGATCGGGCTGAAACTATAGCTACAAGCTATCCAAGGATGGTACTATAGAATGTCACCTCAAGGTAGGCCTAGTGGCGTCATCTCTTGGTTAGGCCGGAAACTTATCAATCCACCCTCGTATTAGTCAGGGTAAAGGGTCTACTTGTGACTGATTTAGTGCTGATATATTCGGAATTATCGCCGATGACAAGTTCTGTGGCAAGATTTGGCCTGTTGAATTCACTAATTACCGTAGAACGATATCCATTTGGAACCGATATAGGTTTTGGCCCAGGAGGAGGAAACCCATCTAACTGATTAGCCATTTCGTGATACAATTTACAGAAACAGGGCATTGATTTGTCTCAAAGGATCCCATAATGCCCTTTGCTAATTGCATCGTGTCGCCGAACAAAACAAACGGACTTAATATAGGTGCTATTGGTTGAAGCACATTACTCTCGATTAAAAATACCAAATATACTGAAATTAATGCGGGCTTCTTGCTGCCTAATTCCATTTTATTCATCTTTTTTTTTAATATATATTTTTGGTAATTACTATTATGTCTTTCGGAGAACAACTGTGTAAGTTACTTTTCAGAAAAACAAGACCTAATGAACCTTCGTACGAACTCGAAACCAATTAAAGTTGAAACCCTCTTAAAGGTACTTACTTTTGTACGTTAATTGAGGTCTCTGTTTAAGTTAATTGGAGGGTAATTATACGAATTTAGTTCCCTGATGAAAAAGTCACCGCTTAGCAACCTGGATTAAACCAAAATTATTAAACGAAGAAAATTTATAAGCGCATAAGTAATCTTAACTTAAATCTTCTAAATGCAGTTAGTTAGTTAGAGAAAATTCGGATTAAGGAAAATTTCTGTTCTATCGTTATACTATTTAATATTGAAGATATCGCAACTACATTAAGCCCACTTATTACAACACATACACTGTTAGAACACGGTTGTGTTGTCTTTTCCTACTTTAACTTTATGATCGTACTCTAGCCGTTTTTTTACTGTTTTCTATAAAATAATATAGTGAGTACCGCATGGGAAATTTATGGTTAAAAGAACTGGGAAATTGGAGCTAATGGGCTTGGAATAAATGTAAAACGAAATGTATACTAAAGGAAAGAAAAATTTCGACTGTATTGTCATTATTTTAATTGTAGGATTTCAAATGTTAAAAACGTGAATTCGTCGTTGGATACCGTAAATAACAAACCCGATAGGGTTAGTTTATATTCAATCAGCTCTTGGTAATGAATGTACACATATTAATTATTATCGTCCCTTTAGTATGTTCAGAGATTGCGTTTGCTTTGTTTACTTACAAAATGTAACTATTGGAAGCCACAGGGTGAACAGTATCCTCTCCAATTAATGTATTATATTACTCGTCAACGATTATATGTATTCTTCATCAATTTTATCGATCAAATATAAAACAAACACAAATTCAAAATTTTCAAATTATCATGAAAGCCATTATAGCTGCATACAGGGTGTTCACTATATATCACCGGAGACCCTGTATGTACATGGATTGTAGAAGGAAGACAAGAAAAGTTCTAGTTAATAAATTACAAATATTTGAAATTGACTGAAACTAAAATTAAAATAAGACTGTATTGAATTTTAAAACAACAAGATTATGGGTCGTCCACTCAAAATTTCATATCTTTGGACTCCTCCCATTTGCTAGTCCACCCAGCCCCTATAATCGATGTTTTGTGATCATAAACAGCAATGAGAATGACTTTCTATGGTAATGAAAAATTTAAAAAACTGCTAAGTTAAGAAAAACAATAAAATTAATGAATTGCGAACGTCATATTTTTTTAGGACCCCCCCCCCCTTCCTCTTGTCTNAGTACCAGCTTAATATTATTCTAGCATTTCGTCTGTTTTCCAATGATTGGCTGCAACGACAAATTTTTGGATTGGTAACAAGTTGGCGACAAATTATAGGGCACATTCGAAATAGAAAATATAATTTTGTTGTTTTAACTTGATACACGCCATACTCACTGGGAAAAGATTAATATAAACATTTAATGGTAGATTTAGATTGTTTATCGTTTTACATAACGCTTCAAATGTTGATTTTAAAGCGAAATTTGTAACTGACAACGTATTGTTTAGAAAAAAGGTGGCTGCAATAAGTAGGGAACGAAAAGCATGAATGGTGTCAATAAAATAAATAAATTACTGACTTCTTACTGCCAACTTCCGACAATTCATACAAAAGGGTGGATAGGTATGCCACAAAAAAAGGAATACGGTTTATTAATCTTCTGGGCCATTTGTCTGCCGCAATTCTGCACCACTGAAGGGCAAAGAATTACAAAAACTTAAATCTGCCATTGGCAGTCATCCTTACATATATTCATGAAAGTAAAGTTGAAGTGAGTTTTAGAATATGACGATAGAAAACTTAGGAGGAAGTTGAAACCGTTCGAATGTAAGCAATAGGGAAAGCTTTCGGGAAAATTTAACAATAACATCTGCAAAAGAAATATAATTATATGTATATAACAATGGAATGTTTAGTCACTCCAAAAGTTTTAAATGAATATGGAGAGACCAGAAAAAGTAGCCTGTGAGAGAATGTGAATTCGTATTAAGTATATATATAAGTTCTATTCCAAAAATTATCCTGTACAAGAAATTATAACATTTTGAAACAACTTTAGGATTTTGTAATTTCCAAAAAATATTACGTAATGATATGATAAACTGTTGGCCGTAGTCTTCTTTGATCTTATGTTTGCTCATTTCTTCTGATGCAAAATGTAAAAAATGCATGCGACTTTGTAGGTCTAAACATGTGTCTTTTTGAGGTAGAAGAGATAGGTACTTTACATACATTAAAGGATTTATATTAATGCTTTCTTGTTGACTTGATCTTTAAATCTAGTCATGCATTCTGTATATACCAAAGTAGATATCGTTTTAAATTCTCATTTGTTTGTAAAGAAATTCCATTACTTGCTTTGTCGTTTATGCATCGATTTCAAACTTCTATCGTAAAGGTTCTCCCACTAGCAATATACGTATACAGTTTTCTAAAGAATAGATGCTTCGTATTTCTAAGTCTATTTTTGATACGCTTGGTACTTTGCTAGTAGGACCCATGCAGGTGCTTTAGAAGTAAATACGGATTGTTATCTTAATTTATGGGGTGTCCGTTTCTAATAAGGATTCTCTGAATGTGGTTTATCCTGTTTGTAGATTTAGAATAAGCTTCTGACAATGTTAAATGGGACAAGATGTTAAATATACTTAACAATGTAGGAATAAGTCGCAGAGATAGCAGAGTGATACTTGGTTTGTAATAAAGTGTAACTGGCAGTTATAGAGCTGGAGCAGCAACGTAGAGAAGCAAATTTTAGGAGAGGAGTCAGACAAGGATGTACACTATCACCGCTACTATTTAATCTATACATCGAAGATGCGATCAACATCCTTAAAGATAGGACAACTGTAGGGATAGATATACAGGGGCAAAAGATTAGTATGCTTAGATTTGCAGATGATATAGCAGTATTAGCATTTAACAAGGAAGAGTCAGAGATAGCTGTAAATAAAATTGAAGCGGTATTGACAAAACAGTATTGTATGAAAATAAATAAAAGTAAAACAAAAAATACTGGCATGCAAGGGAAGAAAAAGTAGGGAAAGAGCGATTCGAAAGATAGGAGACGAAAAATTACAAGAAGTGACTTATTTTAGATATTTAGGAAGTCAGATAATTTAGGACGGAAGGAGTAGTAGCGATATAAAGCAAAGGATAGCGCAGGGTCGAGTCGTCTTCAATAAAAAGAAGTCACCTCTATTCTCGCGAACGTTTAATTTAGAAATTCGAAAAGGATTGTTAAATATATATGTTTGGAGCGCGGACCTGTACGGGTTCGAAACATGGACAGCGGGCTTGGTGCAAAAGAAAAGGTTAGAAGCGTTCGAAATGTGGTGTTACAGACGAATAATGAGGATACCGTGGATAGAGGTTAGAAATGAAGTGGTATTATAAAGAATAGGAGAACAGAGGACTCTAGGGAAGTCGATAAGCAATAGGCGAGATAGATTGGTAGGACACCTTTTCAGGCATGAAGGTCTAGTCAGAGACGTATTACAAGCAGAAACAGGAGTTAAGAGGAGTAGAGGTAGACCTAGATTAAATTACTGTTTGCAAATAGTTAAGGATGTGGGTTGTTCTAGTTTTGGGGAAATGCGAAGATTAGCTCAGGCTAGAAGAGAGTGAAGGTGCGTGTCCAACCAGTTTTAAAATTGGCGACTTTATGATGATGGTGATGATGATGATAATGATATAAAAACTTATAGATATATAGACAAACGTATAATGTTAACAATTGACTAGGAAATTGTCAAATGTGAGTGACAAGGTTTCTTCAAATTTTGGAATTATTAATTTAACAGAATAGAAAGTTATTTTTTTAGGGAAGGGGTTTTAAGATTAGCGTAATTAAAAGCTAGGTGAGTTCTGGGGTGCTCCCCCGTTTTATTCTAAGGTAAGTTACGCTACTGATTGTGGGTACATATATTTCAATGACAATATTCTGCTAATACGGTTGAACTTAATGACAAGAAAGCCTGATGTATTAGAGCACGTTCAGAAACAAATTGACCAGTGCGTATTCATGCACCGCATTAGATGGGAACATTGTACACACTAATAATTTATCATCACGGCTAACCAAAGCCTGTGCCATCGTAATGGACAAACTTAATTATTCCAATTCTCCACCATGATAGTCGCTTCATACGGGCTTATCTCTAACAGTTTACCTTCAAACCGTCCGACCAATCAATTTGCATACATTTTCGCATGTCTATGATTAAAAAAAAAATTAAACATTTTGGTATCTTGTAGAGCATTATAAATAATGGTCTATAAATCTATAAACGAAGTATAATAAATACAAACAGATTTAATTTATCATTTCATCAGTTCTTTATTTCAAAATTTATCGAGATATTTTCCTTATTATGTTGTTATATGTTCTAATAGTAAATGTTGTAAATATAATTTAAACAACATGTAGCCATTTGATTTTATTGCTTTGCCTAACTTTTTGGTGGGATAACTGTAACGTAAGATGAAATAATAGCAATATTCGTGTTAAAATCCTTGAACTGCTTCTTTTTTATGGGGTGCTACGCCTGAGCCGACTGACAAGGGCGATAAGGACATCATCTGATAACTAGATAAAAACGTTCTCTAGTTGAACAAAATACCGTATGTAGTAAATCGTCGCGAATCAGTGCTAGTAAACGGATTGTTGTAGCGTCGTGTGTGGTGCCTTAAGTAATTATACTTTTTTGGTGGGTACAAGCGTAAATAGGACCAAACTTTAGTGTTTAGGTGATTCATGTAATACAACAACTGGGAAACAGCTTGGAAAAACCAGTAAGTCGTATTGTTTAACGTTAATTTTGACTGATGCAAATACTTAAAATGATGTTAAAGATTTTAATTTATTATTATCGTTTATGGTTATAAGCAGATTCGTTAGGTGACGAAATCGGTGTTCTTTGAAAAGAGGGAATCTGTAATTTCAGATGTAATAATAATACTGCCATACCATCTACTTTTAGTAGCGGTTAATATTTTAATAATTATGAAACATCAATGTGAAATCACCCTAATTTCTTCCCACTACAGATTACCTCAAATTAATGATGAAAAAGCCAGGGGCCTTGGTTTGATTCCCTGCGAGGATGTGACAACAGCAACAAAAAAAATTTCCTCGTTAATTTGAGGTAATCTCTAATGGAATGAAATTAAGTTGACTTCACATTAATGTTTCCTAATTATTGTAATACAGTAGTAGTTCAACTATATTTTCAATTAAGAAAATTCATCAACATTTCAAAAATATAAAACAACCGAACTATCGTCGGAAAGGGTAATTTGCAAATTTTCAACTAAGTATGTTCCGTATAAAAGCTTGTTCTGATAAAGTTAATTAATCTATTATTCTATGAGATCCATTAGCGTTGATTTGAATTAGTTTGTGATCGAAATGAGATAGGTAGGCTCTATAAAAAGAATAGGCATACAGTTGTGGTGGCACAATGTACATTTCAGTTCAAACATTTGGAGTTCGACAATAGATATGAAGTAGATTTGGCTAGATGTGCGGTAGGTAATCCACAATGACGAATGATTTATGCGAATTCAGGGGATGTATTGTTTACCTCTAATTTAGATAGATAGATACAATTTAATAGCTTTTAGTGCCCGATTAAATCGGTCGTGTGTATATTTTACTATTTTTGCGTTCGCGTTTCAAAGCTGGATTATTTATGGTACCTAATGGCATCAACGTTAATTATCATAGAAACTATTGTTGCAGTAAAATAAAGCCAAACCGACGAATTAAAAACAGCTTTTACACCGGACTTAATTACACCCTTTCAAATAAATTATAACTCTATTGTTCATAATGGTTTTTCTACAAAGGGAAAAAATGAAAACGTAAACACGAGTGCTGCTTTATACAAATCAAATAACGAACTTAAGGTATAAAAAATTAGTTTTATCTATAGAAATTAGAAACGGAAGTTGTACATGCAAAGTTAAGAGTTATTAACTATTTGCGAACAGTAATCTAAATCTACCTCTACCCCTATCCCTACTAACTCCCGTTTCTGCCTCTAATATATCTCTGACTAGACCTTCATGTCTGAGAAGGTGTCCTACCAACCTATCTCGCCTATTTCTTATTGACTTCCATAGAGTTCTCTGTTCTCCTAGTCTTTCTAATACCTCTTCATTTCGAACCTCTATCCACGGTATCCTCATCATTCCGCTGTAACATCACATTTCAAATGCTTCTAACCTTTTCTTTTCCGCCTTGCCCACCGTCTATGTTTCGCATCCGTACAGCGCCGCGCTCCAAACATACACCTTTAACAATCTTTTTCAAATTTCTAAATTCTTCTTCCTGTTGAAGACGACTCGACCCTGCGATATCGTCTGTTTTATTTCAACACATTTAACAATTTCCAAATTAACCGTTCGCGAGCATAGAAGTGACTTCTTTTTATTAAAGGCGACTCGAACCTGCGCTATCCTCTGCTTTATATCCTTACTACTCCATCCGTCCTGACTGACTTATCTGACTTCCTAGATATCTAAAATCGACCACTTGTTCTAATTTTTCGTTTCCTATTCAATGTATATCTTCCATAGAGTACGTCCAAATTGGATTTATCAAAAGTGACATCACATCATTCACTTAGTTGCTCTTTCATTAACAAAAAAATAATGTCATACATATATTTGTTTTTTTTTTTGTATATTCAGTGGCATAAAATAATGTTGAAACTTACCTCAGAGCTGTTAAATCTAGCCTTGAAACTAAGGTAAAAATTGACAATTGATTTTTTGAGAAATAATGGTCTATTTCAGACATCATTTACTTTATGTTTGATTTCTGTTAATAACTTGATACCTAAACAGTTAAAGCATTATGCAGCATAAAAATTAAGTCTAAATGTTGAATGATTTCGAAGGTACAACTAATAATGCAATTTTTGTTAATTTTGGCCCCGGTTTCCCTACCCTGTTTTAGGTATCTAATAATAGTTGAAAGAAGGGGGAGATTGGGGTGTTGTGAGCGTTGGGAACGTAAAATTTTTAAAGAGATTTTGTAATGCTGTCCTAAAATGGACAGTAGTTATTTTGATGGGTTTCTTCAGGCATTTGATGCCCTTAATCTGTTAATTAGGTTAAGGTTGTTTGTCACGGTATTGAGCGTGCTCGGAGGCAGAGTTTAAAGAGTAGCCGTATCCAAAATCCGTGGTAGACAAGATCGTAAACATTTTATGTAGCATTAAAAAGGCCGAAAACGGCAGGGTTCTAATAACGTTCAGATCCCGTAAGGCAGTTGGGAGCTTTTTAGCATAAAGCAACTGGATTTCCAATTTATTTGTAAAGTAAGAGAACAAATTATAATATCCTGACTCCTGTTTGGGTAGTGGGATTGCCTGGTTTACGACGGGGCCGAATGTTCCCCATTGCGTCCCTCTCGTTCTGTAATAAGATAGATAAAACCAAAGTGTCTATAAATGAGTTAAATCGTTAGCAATAAAACCAAGCGGACTCTTAACATACGTCACGCCCCGTGCGTTTGTCGAACGGTTTTTCCTGATTAGATGCAGTTTTCTGGAAGAAAACTGCTCCAATTTCAGCTTAAACGATTTCTCGTTGCACTCCGAACCGGAAAAGGGAAAAGTAATCAAGCTTCTCTAATTTCCGACCCTACAAAAAGACAAATGCTTTAAAATAAAAGAAATTGCCCAAGCTTGATTGAAAACGGATTCGCTCCACACTCAACCAAATCTATGTATACGAGGACGGATCTGATATTTTTTAGACACTACTAAAATGGAGTTTATACAAAGCGAAAACCGAATCACGTGATCTATCATTTCAAAAGGGAGAGAACGCAATGCCAATGCAGAAGTGATTTCTCCATATAGGCAACTTTGCCATTATTTTGATATTTGTATTTGTTTTTGTGGTAAGTGTTTGGTATTGGTATTTTTCTTAAACCTGTATCCTATTTTTTGTGATAAATTAATCCATTATTTTTTTATGGCTATATCATCAAAGAACGGGCGAACGATGTCGATATCGTGGATTAGATTACAAATGAGAAGGGATTAGAAAGAATAGGAGAACAGAGAGGAAGTCTATAAGAAATAGGCGAGATAGGTTGGTAGGACACCTTCTCAGACAAGAAGGCCTCGTTAGAGACACATTAGAAGCAGAAACAGGAGTTAATAGGAGTAGAGGTATACGCAGATCAGATTACTGTTCACAAATAGTTATGGATGTGGAATATTCTAGTTTTAGGGACTTCTTAGTCTTAAAACTATTGACCTTATGATAATAATGATATCAACAATGAGATTACGTCAATATTACCTTATTATAATTAAAAATTGTAATAGTATGCAATGAAAATGGCTAAAAGATTATAAAAAAATTGTAAACTCTTTCTTCAATTTTTCTATCGATAAAACCTTTTTACATTATACATAATCACTCTGAATTAAAGACTTAAATGATGAAAATTCTGAACTTTTTTCAAGTAAATAGATATTCTTGGATTTATTAGCGAAGTAAATTAATTTTTTATATTATTACAGTTTATCATTTCATACTTCATTCTTATTTTAATAATTAATTTTAAAGTATTCTTGTGGTACTTAGTAGTTTCTTGATTTTTATCTTTGATTTTAATTACGACCAATTTTAATGATCCTGGAGCTATGTTAGCTTGTTACGTACTTATTTAGAAATTAGCTAAAGTTCCCAACCATGGAGTGCCAATAAATAGGTACAAAAATATTTATCTGAAAAAAGGAGAGTTTTCTTCATTTAAAATTTTTTTACTATTAATTCTCTTTGTTAATAAGCCGCAATGATGTTCATAGTTTATAAAAAGATCTGTCAAATCAGTGCAGTCGTGAATTGTTAAAATTTTATTTCTTTACGGCACTTACTGTAGGAAACTATTGACAGTAAAAAAAACCTTGTTGTGATGTTTATAATGTTTCTCTATTATAGCTTACTAAAAAAGAAATAATAATTAAATTGTAATTTTCAATTTTGTTTGGACTTTAATGAAGAAGGCCGAACCCATGAAGTTTCATTTAAGAGTGGACAGGAATTCAGTGAAAAGGAATAAATTTTGTTTATGTCCTTCTTAAACTACAATGTTCAAAAGGAGCCATAAAATATTCCTCCTGCTACGAATGATCACGTTTTAAAAATCCATTTCTTTGATTTATTGTGTGTCCGTTAATTTTAACAGATCGATACTTAATCCTGCATCACCGTTATAGCTCATAAATTTCAAACATAATTGAAACAGACTCAGATCGTCGTTTTCGGACACCCGTGACAAAGTTGCCCTCTCGAAAATAATTTTTAACGTTGTAGAACTATTCATTTCTCTATATTAATTACACTTTTACATGTTCATTCGTTCGGTATTTAGTGCAGACATCTGTTTGTCCAATGTAACCGGAGAATCTGATACTAATTATTACGCTCCTTCAACTAGGGGTAGATTTATCGAATAAATAACTGTAATCACTTCATTTATTAATTTTCTTGTCCTCGCCACCGGTATCATCTTGAACCAATTAAAATAGATTGTTGGTAGGCGCAGGGCGCAGGTGTACTTCTAATTCGGATTCTGGTATAAGAACACGATGGGGTGCAGTTAATTGCTTTGTTAATGACGTCAATCTTCGGCAAATAAAGTGGGACTATTGTCGAAGAAAAGAAACTACCCTTCCGGAATTGATGAACTGCTTCAACTTTCTTTACATACTTATAGCAGTTTTTTCAGCATAAATTGGAATTTCAATTGTTCAAAGTTATATATTGTTGTTATATTTCTTATTAGGTTTTACCAGCGGCTTCGCTCGCATTGATGCCCTAAGTACGTGTCAATAAAACATCATCGACGACCACATAAAACTAATTTTTTTCTATCCGTTGGGAATAGTATCTTCTGTATTCCTGAAAATGTGTGTGCAAAATTTCATGATGATCCGTTTAGCAGTTAAGGCGTTAATTTTGATTTGCCGAATCGATCCGTCTAAATTTGGAAAATTAGTGTTTTTCATCAAGGCTAAACGAGTGATGAAAATAATAAATCGAGAATTGTCATTAAGTATATCCGTTTTAAAATAATTGGGTAGAAGTCGGCAATCGCCTAGAAAATTTATCGTGTACATTTTCTGGTGTTAACAGTTCAAATTTTATATTTTTTAAAGGCACTTCAATCTGTCTCTGTTTGTCCTGTTTATGCATCCAATTTGTGAAAATCATCTCGTTCGGAATATGCTTTGCGCAAGCAATTTTCCCCAATAACATAAAAAATGGGCGTCTTGTTCTGTCAGTAGCTCCGAATGGCAGACTTTAAAATGCATCTCAGTATTTTTCAATTTATGTCGCCGTCAATATGTTTGACTCGAATTGTGGCGTCGAAGCTGCGTAAGTATACGAAAACGAGGATGGAGAGACATTTCGGGAGAAAAAGAAAAGAAAAGATAACAAAGGACGAAGTAAATGCAAAAGAAACGAACCGCGACGTAGGCAATTTTTCTTTTGAGTTATGTGCTCCATAATTTTAAACTACCCCATGCCCATATGTGAATGAAATACCACATTCTTCCGTTTCAATGTATTTACGACTTTTTACATGTCGGTAGGTAAGTTCAGTTAATGTATGCGTGATTTTGCCTTTCGAATATACTTATACAGATATATGTATAAAAAATATTCTTTAAACCTTCACTGAGATCGTTCGGTTTTAATTTACTCTTGTTCACTGTGCTTTTGGATATTTTCCTGTTGAAAGCTGATACAAAATGGGAAAACTTTCGAGTATAGATCAATCCAATGGATTTGGTAGCTTTTTACCTAACGGTTTTGAACTTTAGACGCGTTTGATATTTTTTATTGAATCCAGTCGTAAAAAAAAAAATCAGTAAACTACCATAAAAAGGGCACTTCTCCTTTGTGTGAGTAATAGCCTCGTTTTATTTATATTGAAAGTATGTCACGATCAGTTGACGGATGAGGGTGATGAACTGTACAGCTTTTGGTCCAATCGGGGAGTCCCACAGACTATTAAATCACCTTTATGTAGCTGATTGAATGACTTTAAAACGAAATCTAGGATTACATGCCTTCACAAAACGGCAAGTCGTTAGACTAGAATCGTAAAACTATTTACTGTTTTAGCTGATACTGTTTGAGTAAACAACGTTTACTTTGTTTCTGGAATAAATTAAACAAAAGGTTTTGCTAAAGCTAAACGCCTTTTAGGTATCAAAATTTTCATAGCCAAATGTCAGTTTGCTATTTTCTTTGGTTAGAAATGTATTTTTTTTATCGTTTGAATATCCTCATTTCGCATTCCTTCCAGTGAAATGCATCCTGTGAAAATTATTGATGTGAAAATAATAATAACAAAGTACTGACCGAACTGACCGTTTCTGATAGAAATTCGAGGCAATTCTTCTGAAAGTTTTCCGCTTAGGAAATATTATTTCCCTTGTTTCGCAAAAGTTGTATCGAGGGGTCTATAGCCTGCCCGTCGGAAACACCTAAAATATGATTTACAACCACACTGCATGCATACATGACCATCTCTGGACCTCCACTACTTCTGAAGAAAATAACAAATCAACATAATATATCATACATCTAATAAGGGGCTAAAACAGTCGAGAGAAATTTAGAATAACTATTTCTCATTTATTATCGTGTGTGTGAATTTTTCTATTGATTTTAAACGTTTTGATGATTACAGCATTAAGAAAAATATAATCGACTGTAAAATTTGTANCCCCCCCCCCTTCCTCTTGTCTCTAAGCAATAGTCCTCCCAAAAATTTTCAATAGTGGATTTTATCATAAACTACTGAGTTAATGTGTGAAAAGCCACTTTCCAAAAAGAATTCTGACAATATGTGCACCCGGATTGTAGGTATTATTCGTCTTGCTTTGTAATGAGGTCCATTAAGATTATTCCAAATATATTATGTGATATCATACGGTAGTTTCGTGTTTCCTTGTATAGGGAGTTACCGACAATTATAGACGAATTGACACATAGATTGGTACGGAATTAGACGTGTTCGCTCCACCGGGGATGTGATTTACAGCGGTTGCTTTGATTAGTGTACGGCACATAAGCCGAAATGGAACACTATCTACAACATGTCTAACTGGTTTAACATTACAAGATCGAAATTATGTCTTGTTCAATTACAAAAACATGACTTTAAACGCATTGTTTGCATGCGGACAATTCATTTCAATAACATGTTAGAAATGATATGATAGAAGAGATCAAACTAGAGATGGATCTGGTACTCGGTTTGGATCCGGTATCCTAAAACAAGTGCCGGATCTACCAGGTAATTCTAATAATAATTTAAGTGTAAGAAAATAAACTACCTGATAGAAATTGGTAATTATGATTGTATTGGAATAGGTTCTTAGTCTTAATTTGTGTTATTTATTGATTAATATGCTTAATTGTTTGCTATTTCGATAATATAACTTGTGTTTATCACTTTTAGTGTTTATAATCATTATAGGCTCATTTTAATGGGTTCAGATCAACCCTCTCGTTAAAAATTTGCCAGCCAAGAATTAAAATTTCATTAGTTTAGTGTTTAAACGACTTTTTTAACTTAATGTGGTTTGGGATGTTGGTGAGGGGGGTATTTAATGAAAACCTCGCTAGAACGAAGACATGAACCTTTAATCGTAGATCTCTCTAGATCAAATGATAAACTAATGTATTGACAGGGAGAAGGTATTTAATGTTTATTGTCACATATGGTTAATTTAGGTTAATAGATTGAAATTTTCTGTGAAATGCATATATAATAATATAGGTACTGCATTTGTAATATCTAATTAGTGTAATGGTTTAATCCCTGAAGTGTCAATGGTTTAATTTATGCTTAACTTTGTTAGTCAAATCACTGATGCCAGCACCTAATATGAAATGCATATTGGCAATAGCTTAAACGTAGCCTCAGTGCATGCTATTTGTATAAACCATATATGTTTGTGCTTATGCACCTAAAGCTAAGCAAGTTGACCTTTCGATTCAATTAATATTCGCGTTAAGACACAGTCAAAGGGCATCTAGGGAACCAATTCTGATGTCGTGTTCTCTTAGCGTTTATGCTGTATAACAAAACATCCACATACTAAATTAACTGTGCCTTCCATAAATATAATTAATAGGCATTAATAACAACAATGTACTAATTTCCACTTGTTCTAAAATCGCTAATAATTGTTTAATCCTATAAGGACATCTTTCAGAATACATAAATATATTTTCTAGATTTAGAGATAGCTGTAAATAAAATTGAAGCGGTATTGACAAAACAGTATTGTATGAAAATAAATAAAAGTAAAACAAAAAATACTGGCATGCAAGGGAAGAAAAAGTAGGGAAAGAGCGATTCGAAAGATAGGAGACGAAAAATTACAAGAAGTGACTTATTTTAGATATTTAGGAAGTCAGATAATTTAGGACGGAAGGAGTAGTAGCGATATAAAGCAAAGGATAGCGCAGGGTCGAGTCGTCTTCAATAAAAAGAAGTCACCTCTATTCTCGCGAACGTTTAATTTAGAAATTCGAAAAGGATTGTTAAATATATATGTTTGGAGCGCGGACCTGTACGGGTTCGAAACATGGACAGCGGGCTTGGTGCAAAAGAAAAGGTTAGAAGCGTTCGAAATGTGGTGTTACAGACGAATAATGAGGATACCGTGGATAGAGGTTAGAAATGAAGTGGTATTATAAAGAATAGGAGAACAGAGGACTCTAGGGAAGTCGATAAGCAATAGGCGAGATAGATTGGTAGGACACCTTTTCAGGCATGAAGGTCTAGTCAGAGACGTATTACAAGCAGAAACAGGAGTTAAGAGGAGTAGAGGTAGACCTAGATTAAATTACTGTTTGCAAATAGTTAAGGATGTGGGTTGTTCTAGTTTTGGGGAAATGCGAAGATTAGCTCAGGCTAGAAGAGAGTGAAGGTGCGTGTCCAACCAGTTTTAAAATTGGCGACTTTATGATGATGGTGATGATGATGATAATGATATAAAAACTTATAGATATATAGACAAACGTATAATGTTAACAATTGACTAGGAAATTGTCAAATGTGAGTGACAAGGTTTCTTCAAATTTTGGAATTATTAATTTAACAGAATAGAAAGTTATTTTTTTAGGGAAGGGGTTTTAAGATTAGCGTAATTAAAAGCTAGGTGAGTTCTGGGGTGCTCCCCCGTTTTATTCTAAGGTAAGTTACGCTACTGATTGTGGGTACATATATTTCAATGACAATATTCTGCTAATACGGTTGAACTTAATGACAAGAAAGCCTGATGTATTAGAGCACGTTCAGAAACAAATTGACCAGTGCGTATTCATGCACCGCATTAGATGGGAACATTGTACACACTAATAATTTATCATCACGGCTAACCAAAGCCTGTGCCATCGTAATGGACAAACTTAATTATTCCAATTCTCCACCATGATAGTCGCTTCATACGGGCTTATCTCTAACAGTTTACCTTCAAACCGTCCGACCAATCAATTTGCATACATTTTCGCATGTCTATGATTAAAAAAAAAATTAAACATTTTGGTATCTTGTAGAGCATTATAAATAATGGTCTATAAATCTATAAACGAAGTATAATAAATACAAACAGATTTAATTTATCATTTCATCAGTTCTTTATTTCAAAATTTATCGAGATATTTTCCTTATTATGTTGTTATATGTTCTAATAGTAAATGTTGTAAATATAATTTAAACAACATGTAGCCATTTGATTTTATTGCTTTGCCTAACTTTTTGGTGGGATAACTGTAACGTAAGATGAAATAATAGCAATATTCGTGTTAAAATCCTTGAACTGCTTCTTTTTTATGGGGTGCTACGCCTGAGCCGACTGACAAGGGCGATAAGGACATCATCTGATAACTAGATAAAAACGTTCTCTAGTTGAACAAAATACCGTATGTAGTAAATCGTCGCGAATCAGTGCTAGTAAACGGATTGTTGTAGCGTCGTGTGTGGTGCCTTAAGTAATTATACTTTTTTGGTGGGTACAAGCGTAAATAGGACCAAACTTTAGTGTTTAGGTGATTCATGTAATACAACAACTGGGAAACAGCTTGGAAAAACCAGTAAGTCGTATTGTTTAACGTTAATTTTGACTGATGCAAATACTTAAAATGATGTTAAAGATTTTAATTTATTATTATCGTTTATGGTTATAAGCAGATTCGTTAGGTGACGAAATCGGTGTTCTTTGAAAAGAGGGAATCTGTAATTTCAGATGTAATAATAATACTGCCATACCATCTACTTTTAGTAGCGGTTAATATTTTAATAATTATGAAACATCAATGTGAAATCACCCTAATTTCTTCCCACTACAGATTACCTCAAATTAATGATGAAAAAGCCAGGGGCCTTGGTTTGATTCCCTGCGAGGATGTGACAACAGCAACAAAAAAAATTTCCTCGTTAATTTGAGGTAATCTCTAATGGAATGAAATTAAGTTGACTTCACATTAATGTTTCCTAATTATTGTAATACAGTAGTAGTTCAACTATATTTTCAATTAAGAAAATTCATCAACATTTCAAAAATATAAAACAACCGAACTATCGTCGGAAAGGGTAATTTGCAAATTTTCAACTAAGTATGTTCCGTATAAAAGCTTGTTCTGATAAAGTTAATTAATCTATTATTCTATGAGATCCATTAGCGTTGATTTGAATTAGTTTGTGATCGAAATGAGATAGGTAGGCTCTATAAAAAGAATAGGCATACAGTTGTGGTGGCACAATGTACATTTCAGTTCAAACATTTGGAGTTCGACAATAGATATGAAGTAGATTTGGCTAGATGTGCGGTAGGTAATCCACAATGACGAATGATTTATGCGAATTCAGGGGATGTATTGTTTACCTCTAATTTAGATAGATAGATACAATTTAATAGCTTTTAGTGCCCGATTAAATCGGTCGTGTGTATATTTTACTATTTTTGCGTTCGCGTTTCAAAGCTGGATTATTTATGGTACCTAATGGCATCAACGTTAATTATCATAGAAACTATTGTTGCAGTAAAATAAAGCCAAACCGACGAATTAAAAACAGCTTTTACACCGGACTTAATTACACCCTTTCAAATAAATTATAACTCTATTGTTCATAATGGTTTTTCTACAAAGGGAAAAAATGAAAACGTAAACACGAGTGCTGCTTTATACAAATCAAATAACGAACTTAAGGTATAAAAAATTAGTTTTATCTATAGAAATTAGAAACGGAAGTTGTACATGCAAAGTTAAGAGTTATTAACTATTTGCGAACAGTAATCTAAATCTACCTCTACCCCTATCCCTACTAACTCCCGTTTCTGCCTCTAATATATCTCTGACTAGACCTTCATGTCTGAGAAGGTGTCCTACCAACCTATCTCGCCTATTTCTTATTGACTTCCATAGAGTTCTCTGTTCTCCTAGTCTTTCTAATACCTCTTCATTTCGAACCTCTATCCACGGTATCCTCATCATTCCGCTGTAACATCACATTTCAAATGCTTCTAACCTTTTCTTTTCCGCCTTGCCCACCGTCTATGTTTCGCATCCGTACAGCGCCGCGCTCCAAACATACACCTTTAACAATCTTTTTCAAATTTCTAAATTCTTCTTCCTGTTGAAGACGACTCGACCCTGCGATATCGTCTGTTTTATTTCAACACATTTAACAATTTCCAAATTAACCGTTCGCGAGCATAGAAGTGACTTCTTTTTATTAAAGGCGACTCGAACCTGCGCTATCCTCTGCTTTATATCCTTACTACTCCATCCGTCCTGACTGACTTATCTGACTTCCTAGATATCTAAAATCGACCACTTGTTCTAATTTTTCGTTTCCTATTCAATGTATATCTTCCATAGAGTACGTCCAAATTGGATTTATCAAAAGTGACATCACATCATTCACTTAGTTGCTCTTTCATTAACAAAAAAATAATGTCATACATATATTTGTTTTTTTTTTTGTATATTCAGTGGCATAAAATAATGTTGAAACTTACCTCAGAGCTGTTAAATCTAGCCTTGAAACTAAGGTAAAAATTGACAATTGATTTTTTGAGAAATAATGGTCTATTTCAGACATCATTTACTTTATGTTTGATTTCTGTTAATAACTTGATACCTAAACAGTTAAAGCATTATGCAGCATAAAAATTAAGTCTAAATGTTGAATGATTTCGAAGGTACAACTAATAATGCAATTTTTGTTAATTTTGGCCCCGGTTTCCCTACCCTGTTTTAGGTATCTAATAATAGTTGAAAGAAGGGGGAGATTGGGGTGTTGTGAGCGTTGGGAACGTAAAATTTTTAAAGAGATTTTGTAATGCTGTCCTAAAATGGACAGTAGTTATTTTGATGGGTTTCTTCAGGCATTTGATGCCCTTAATCTGTTAATTAGGTTAAGGTTGTTTGTCACGGTATTGAGCGTGCTCGGAGGCAGAGTTTAAAGAGTAGCCGTATCCAAAATCCGTGGTAGACAAGATCGTAAACATTTTATGTAGCATTAAAAAGGCCGAAAACGGCAGGGTTCTAATAACGTTCAGATCCCGTAAGGCAGTTGGGAGCTTTTTAGCATAAAGCAACTGGATTTCCAATTTATTTGTAAAGTAAGAGAACAAATTATAATATCCTGACTCCTGTTTGGGTAGTGGGATTGCCTGGTTTACGACGGGGCCGAATGTTCCCCATTGCGTCCCTCTCGTTCTGTAATAAGATAGATAAAACCAAAGTGTCTATAAATGAGTTAAATCGTTAGCAATAAAACCAAGCGGACTCTTAACATACGTCACGCCCCGTGCGTTTGTCGAACGGTTTTTCCTGATTAGATGCAGTTTTCTGGAAGAAAACTGCTCCAATTTCAGCTTAAACGATTTCTCGTTGCACTCCGAACCGGAAAAGGGAAAAGTAATCAAGCTTCTCTAATTTCCGACCCTACAAAAAGACAAATGCTTTAAAATAAAAGAAATTGCCCAAGCTTGATTGAAAACGGATTCGCTCCACACTCAACCAAATCTATGTATACGAGGACGGATCTGATATTTTTTAGACACTACTAAAATGGAGTTTATACAAAGCGAAAACCGAATCACGTGATCTATCATTTCAAAAGGGAGAGAACGCAATGCCAATGCAGAAGTGATTTCTCCATATAGGCAACTTTGCCATTATTTTGATATTTGTATTTGTTTTTGTGGTAAGTGTTTGGTATTGGTATTTTTCTTAAACCTGTATCCTATTTTTTGTGATAAATTAATCCATTATTTTTTTATGGCTATATCATCAAAGAACGGGCGAACGATGTCGATATCGTGGATTAGATTACAAATGAGAAGGGATTAGAAAGAATAGGAGAACAGAGAGGAAGTCTATAAGAAATAGGCGAGATAGGTTGGTAGGACACCTTCTCAGACAAGAAGGCCTCGTTAGAGACACATTAGAAGCAGAAACAGGAGTTAATAGGAGTAGAGGTATACGCAGATCAGATTACTGTTCACAAATAGTTATGGATGTGGAATATTCTAGTTTTAGGGACTTCTTAGTCTTAAAACTATTGACCTTATGATAATAATGATATCAACAATGAGATTACGTCAATATTACCTTATTATAATTAAAAATTGTAATAGTATGCAATGAAAATGGCTAAAAGATTATAAAAAAATTGTAAACTCTTTCTTCAATTTTTCTATCGATAAAACCTTTTTACATTATACATAATCACTCTGAATTAAAGACTTAAATGATGAAAATTCTGAACTTTTTTCAAGTAAATAGATATTCTTGGATTTATTAGCGAAGTAAATTAATTTTTTATATTATTACAGTTTATCATTTCATACTTCATTCTTATTTTAATAATTAATTTTAAAGTATTCTTGTGGTACTTAGTAGTTTCTTGATTTTTATCTTTGATTTTAATTACGACCAATTTTAATGATCCTGGAGCTATGTTAGCTTGTTACGTACTTATTTAGAAATTAGCTAAAGTTCCCAACCATGGAGTGCCAATAAATAGGTACAAAAATATTTATCTGAAAAAAGGAGAGTTTTCTTCATTTAAAATTTTTTTACTATTAATTCTCTTTGTTAATAAGCCGCAATGATGTTCATAGTTTATAAAAAGATCTGTCAAATCAGTGCAGTCGTGAATTGTTAAAATTTTATTTCTTTACGGCACTTACTGTAGGAAACTATTGACAGTAAAAAAAACCTTGTTGTGATGTTTATAATGTTTCTCTATTATAGCTTACTAAAAAAGAAATAATAATTAAATTGTAATTTTCAATTTTGTTTGGACTTTAATGAAGAAGGCCGAACCCATGAAGTTTCATTTAAGAGTGGACAGGAATTCAGTGAAAAGGAATAAATTTTGTTTATGTCCTTCTTAAACTACAATGTTCAAAAGGAGCCATAAAATATTCCTCCTGCTACGAATGATCACGTTTTAAAAATCCATTTCTTTGATTTATTGTGTGTCCGTTAATTTTAACAGATCGATACTTAATCCTGCATCACCGTTATAGCTCATAAATTTCAAACATAATTGAAACAGACTCAGATCGTCGTTTTCGGACACCCGTGACAAAGTTGCCCTCTCGAAAATAATTTTTAACGTTGTAGAACTATTCATTTCTCTATATTAATTACACTTTTACATGTTCATTCGTTCGGTATTTAGTGCAGACATCTGTTTGTCCAATGTAACCGGAGAATCTGATACTAATTATTACGCTCCTTCAACTAGGGGTAGATTTATCGAATAAATAACTGTAATCACTTCATTTATTAATTTTCTTGTCCTCGCCACCGGTATCATCTTGAACCAATTAAAATAGATTGTTGGTAGGCGCAGGGCGCAGGTGTACTTCTAATTCGGATTCTGGTATAAGAACACGATGGGGTGCAGTTAATTGCTTTGTTAATGACGTCAATCTTCGGCAAATAAAGTGGGACTATTGTCGAAGAAAAGAAACTACCCTTCCGGAATTGATGAACTGCTTCAACTTTCTTTACATACTTATAGCAGTTTTTTCAGCATAAATTGGAATTTCAATTGTTCAAAGTTATATATTGTTGTTATATTTCTTATTAGGTTTTACCAGCGGCTTCGCTCGCATTGATGCCCTAAGTACGTGTCAATAAAACATCATCGACGACCACATAAAACTAATTTTTTTCTATCCGTTGGGAATAGTATCTTCTGTATTCCTGAAAATGTGTGTGCAAAATTTCATGATGATCCGTTTAGCAGTTAAGGCGTTAATTTTGATTTGCCGAATCGATCCGTCTAAATTTGGAAAATTAGTGTTTTTCATCAAGGCTAAACGAGTGATGAAAATAATAAATCGAGAATTGTCATTAAGTATATCCGTTTTAAAATAATTGGGTAGAAGTCGGCAATCGCCTAGAAAATTTATCGTGTACATTTTCTGGTGTTAACAGTTCAAATTTTATATTTTTTAAAGGCACTTCAATCTGTCTCTGTTTGTCCTGTTTATGCATCCAATTTGTGAAAATCATCTCGTTCGGAATATGCTTTGCGCAAGCAATTTTCCCCAATAACATAAAAAATGGGCGTCTTGTTCTGTCAGTAGCTCCGAATGGCAGACTTTAAAATGCATCTCAGTATTTTTCAATTTATGTCGCCGTCAATATGTTTGACTCGAATTGTGGCGTCGAAGCTGCGTAAGTATACGAAAACGAGGATGGAGAGACATTTCGGGAGAAAAAGAAAAGAAAAGATAACAAAGGACGAAGTAAATGCAAAAGAAACGAACCGCGACGTAGGCAATTTTTCTTTTGAGTTATGTGCTCCATAATTTTAAACTACCCCATGCCCATATGTGAATGAAATACCACATTCTTCCGTTTCAATGTATTTACGACTTTTTACATGTCGGTAGGTAAGTTCAGTTAATGTATGCGTGATTTTGCCTTTCGAATATACTTATACAGATATATGTATAAAAAATATTCTTTAAACCTTCACTGAGATCGTTCGGTTTTAATTTACTCTTGTTCACTGTGCTTTTGGATATTTTCCTGTTGAAAGCTGATACAAAATGGGAAAACTTTCGAGTATAGATCAATCCAATGGATTTGGTAGCTTTTTACCTAACGGTTTTGAACTTTAGACGCGTTTGATATTTTTTATTGAATCCAGTCGTAAAAAAAAAAATCAGTAAACTACCATAAAAAGGGCACTTCTCCTTTGTGTGAGTAATAGCCTCGTTTTATTTATATTGAAAGTATGTCACGATCAGTTGACGGATGAGGGTGATGAACTGTACAGCTTTTGGTCCAATCGGGGAGTCCCACAGACTATTAAATCACCTTTATGTAGCTGATTGAATGACTTTAAAACGAAATCTAGGATTACATGCCTTCACAAAACGGCAAGTCGTTAGACTAGAATCGTAAAACTATTTACTGTTTTAGCTGATACTGTTTGAGTAAACAACGTTTACTTTGTTTCTGGAATAAATTAAACAAAAGGTTTTGCTAAAGCTAAACGCCTTTTAGGTATCAAAATTTTCATAGCCAAATGTCAGTTTGCTATTTTCTTTGGTTAGAAATGTATTTTTTTTATCGTTTGAATATCCTCATTTCGCATTCCTTCCAGTGAAATGCATCCTGTGAAAATTATTGATGTGAAAATAATAATAACAAAGTACTGACCGAACTGACCGTTTCTGATAGAAATTCGAGGCAATTCTTCTGAAAGTTTTCCGCTTAGGAAATATTATTTCCCTTGTTTCGCAAAAGTTGTATCGAGGGGTCTATAGCCTGCCCGTCGGAAACACCTAAAATATGATTTACAACCACACTGCATGCATACATGACCATCTCTGGACCTCCACTACTTCTGAAGAAAATAACAAATCAACATAATATATCATACATCTAATAAGGGGCTAAAACAGTCGAGAGAAATTTAGAATAACTATAATCGACTGTAAAATTTTCAAAAAACAGTGTGTGTGAATTTTTTCTATTGATTTTAAACGTTTTGATGATTACAGCATTAAGAAAAATATAATCGACTGCAAAATCTGTACAAAAAACAAACAGACAACTAAACAGACAGTTAGCGAGTTAATTTTGTAATGCCATCCAATTCTGACCTATTATCTTAAGCTTACCTCTTGCTTATCTTGAAGTTAGTTTAATTTCTACCGAATAGACAAATAGACAGACAGACAAGAAAACGAGTTAATATTTCATTGCCATCAAATTCTGAGATAATATTTAAGTCTATACCTCTCATATGGAAGTTAGTTTAAGAACATTTGCAAAATTTGTATTGAACAGACAAACAGATCAATTAAAAATTAAACAGACTGTTAATAAAACCGTGGTAAAAACATGACACAATTAGAACAAATTAAAGATTGCATTTTCGGTTTCAGTTTGCCTTAGTTTGCTTGTTAAAGGGCTTTTGTTTAGGTTTAGTAAACAAGATATATTGGAGTAGATGAGAATATCTGTGTTTTGTCTGTAACGAGCGCGGCGAGCTTTCGTGAAAAGCCCCCGAGCTTTCCTTTAATACGGGAACGAAGTTGTATATAACAGCATAACGATATCTTAGCTGCATTAAGGAAAGGCTTACCTTTAACTAATTGGTATCTGAGCCGTCTCAGGTCTTGTTTATAATTACATCGTATTACAACATCAAACGGCACTTACTTCGTTTAAGAAATAGTTTTTTGTAAAATATTAAATTTATTAAATTTTGACAGCTTTTTTGCTTGCACGTGTTTTGGCGCGTCTTCGATTTTTGCCTTTTCCAAAAAAATGGATCAATGAATCTGTATCAAGTTTTGTGTGAAAAACAAAATTAAGTGCGCGGATACATTCCAAATGTTGACTGTGGCATGTGGTGAAGCTACCTTGGACCGAAGCAGCGTTTATCGGTGGTACAAAATGTTCTCAGAGGGCCGAGAAGATGTGAATGCCCGNGCATAAAATAATGTTGAAACTTACCTCAGAGCTGTTAAATCTAGCCTTGAAACTAAGGTAAAAATTGACAATTGATTTTTTGAGAAATAATGGTCTATTTCAGACATCATTTACTTTATGTTTGATTTCTGTTAATAACTTGATACCTAAACAGTTAAAGCATTATGCAGCATAAAAATTAAGTCTAAATGTTGAATGATTTCGAAGGTACAACTAATAATGCAATTTTTGTTAATTTTGGCCCCGGTTTCCCTACCCTGTTTTAGGTATCTAATAATAGTTGAAAGAAGGGGGAGATTGGGGTGTTGTGAGCGTTGGGAACGTAAAATTTTTAAAGAGATTTTGTAATGCTGTCCTAAAATGGACAGTAGTTATTTTGATGGGTTTCTTCAGGCATTTGATGCCCTTAATCTGTTAATTAGGTTAAGGTTGTTTGTCACGGTATTGAGCGTGCTCGGAGGCAGAGTTTAAAGAGTAGCCGTATCCAAAATCCGTGGTAGACAAGATCGTAAACATTTTATGTAGCATTAAAAAGGCCGAAAACGGCAGGGTTCTAATAACGTTCAGATCCCGTAAGGCAGTTGGGAGCTTTTTAGCATAAAGCAACTGGATTTCCAATTTATTTGTAAAGTAAGAGAACAAATTATAATATCCTGACTCCTGTTTGGGTAGTGGGATTGCCTGGTTTACGACGGGGCCGAATGTTCCCCATTGCGTCCCTCTCGTTCTGTAATAAGATAGATAAAACCAAAGTGTCTATAAATGAGTTAAATCGTTAGCAATAAAACCAAGCGGACTCTTAACATACGTCACGCCCCGTGCGTTTGTCGAACGGTTTTTCCTGATTAGATGCAGTTTTCTGGAAGAAAACTGCTCCAATTTCAGCTTAAACGATTTCTCGTTGCACTCCGAACCGGAAAAGGGAAAAGTAATCAAGCTTCTCTAATTTCCGACCCTACAAAAAGACAAATGCTTTAAAATAAAAGAAATTGCCCAAGCTTGATTGAAAACGGATTCGCTCCACACTCAACCAAATCTATGTATACGAGGACGGATCTGATATTTTTTAGACACTACTAAAATGGAGTTTATACAAAGCGAAAACCGAATCACGTGATCTATCATTTCAAAAGGGAGAGAACGCAATGCCAATGCAGAAGTGATTTCTCCATATAGGCAACTTTGCCATTATTTTGATATTTGTATTTGTTTTTGTGGTAAGTGTTTGGTATTGGTATTTTTCTTAAACCTGTATCCTATTTTTTGTGATAAATTAATCCATTATTTTTTTATGGCTATATCATCAAAGAACGGGCGAACGATGTCGATATCGTGGATTAGATTACAAATGAGAAGGGATTAGAAAGAATAGGAGAACAGAGAGGAAGTCTATAAGAAATAGGCGAGATAGGTTGGTAGGACACCTTCTCAGACAAGAAGGCCTCGTTAGAGACACATTAGAAGCAGAAACAGGAGTTAATAGGAGTAGAGGTATACGCAGATCAGATTACTGTTCACAAATAGTTATGGATGTGGAATATTCTAGTTTTAGGGACTTCTTAGTCTTAAAACTATTGACCTTATGATAATAATGATATCAACAATGAGATTACGTCAATATTACCTTATTATAATTAAAAATTGTAATAGTATGCAATGAAAATGGCTAAAAGATTATAAAAAAATTGTAAACTCTTTCTTCAATTTTTCTATCGATAAAACCTTTTTACATTATACATAATCACTCTGAATTAAAGACTTAAATGATGAAAATTCTGAACTTTTTTCAAGTAAATAGATATTCTTGGATTTATTAGCGAAGTAAATTAATTTTTTATATTATTACAGTTTATCATTTCATACTTCATTCTTATTTTAATAATTAATTTTAAAGTATTCTTGTGGTACTTAGTAGTTTCTTGATTTTTATCTTTGATTTTAATTACGACCAATTTTAATGATCCTGGAGCTATGTTAGCTTGTTACGTACTTATTTAGAAATTAGCTAAAGTTCCCAACCATGGAGTGCCAATAAATAGGTACAAAAATATTTATCTGAAAAAAGGAGAGTTTTCTTCATTTAAAATTTTTTTACTATTAATTCTCTTTGTTAATAAGCCGCAATGATGTTCATAGTTTATAAAAAGATCTGTCAAATCAGTGCAGTCGTGAATTGTTAAAATTTTATTTCTTTACGGCACTTACTGTAGGAAACTATTGACAGTAAAAAAAACCTTGTTGTGATGTTTATAATGTTTCTCTATTATAGCTTACTAAAAAAGAAATAATAATTAAATTGTAATTTTCAATTTTGTTTGGACTTTAATGAAGAAGGCCGAACCCATGAAGTTTCATTTAAGAGTGGACAGGAATTCAGTGAAAAGGAATAAATTTTGTTTATGTCCTTCTTAAACTACAATGTTCAAAAGGAGCCATAAAATATTCCTCCTGCTACGAATGATCACGTTTTAAAAATCCATTTCTTTGATTTATTGTGTGTCCGTTAATTTTAACAGATCGATACTTAATCCTGCATCACCGTTATAGCTCATAAATTTCAAACATAATTGAAACAGACTCAGATCGTCGTTTTCGGACACCCGTGACAAAGTTGCCCTCTCGAAAATAATTTTTAACGTTGTAGAACTATTCATTTCTCTATATTAATTACACTTTTACATGTTCATTCGTTCGGTATTTAGTGCAGACATCTGTTTGTCCAATGTAACCGGAGAATCTGATACTAATTATTACGCTCCTTCAACTAGGGGTAGATTTATCGAATAAATAACTGTAATCACTTCATTTATTAATTTTCTTGTCCTCGCCACCGGTATCATCTTGAACCAATTAAAATAGATTGTTGGTAGGCGCAGGGCGCAGGTGTACTTCTAATTCGGATTCTGGTATAAGAACACGATGGGGTGCAGTTAATTGCTTTGTTAATGACGTCAATCTTCGGCAAATAAAGTGGGACTATTGTCGAAGAAAAGAAACTACCCTTCCGGAATTGATGAACTGCTTCAACTTTCTTTACATACTTATAGCAGTTTTTTCAGCATAAATTGGAATTTCAATTGTTCAAAGTTATATATTGTTGTTATATTTCTTATTAGGTTTTACCAGCGGCTTCGCTCGCATTGATGCCCTAAGTACGTGTCAATAAAACATCATCGACGACCACATAAAACTAATTTTTTTCTATCCGTTGGGAATAGTATCTTCTGTATTCCTGAAAATGTGTGTGCAAAATTTCATGATGATCCGTTTAGCAGTTAAGGCGTTAATTTTGATTTGCCGAATCGATCCGTCTAAATTTGGAAAATTAGTGTTTTTCATCAAGGCTAAACGAGTGATGAAAATAATAAATCGAGAATTGTCATTAAGTATATCCGTTTTAAAATAATTGGGTAGAAGTCGGCAATCGCCTAGAAAATTTATCGTGTACATTTTCTGGTGTTAACAGTTCAAATTTTATATTTTTTAAAGGCACTTCAATCTGTCTCTGTTTGTCCTGTTTATGCATCCAATTTGTGAAAATCATCTCGTTCGGAATATGCTTTGCGCAAGCAATTTTCCCCAATAACATAAAAAATGGGCGTCTTGTTCTGTCAGTAGCTCCGAATGGCAGACTTTAAAATGCATCTCAGTATTTTTCAATTTATGTCGCCGTCAATATGTTTGACTCGAATTGTGGCGTCGAAGCTGCGTAAGTATACGAAAACGAGGATGGAGAGACATTTCGGGAGAAAAAGAAAAGAAAAGATAACAAAGGACGAAGTAAATGCAAAAGAAACGAACCGCGACGTAGGCAATTTTTCTTTTGAGTTATGTGCTCCATAATTTTAAACTACCCCATGCCCATATGTGAATGAAATACCACATTCTTCCGTTTCAATGTATTTACGACTTTTTACATGTCGGTAGGTAAGTTCAGTTAATGTATGCGTGATTTTGCCTTTCGAATATACTTATACAGATATATGTATAAAAAATATTCTTTAAACCTTCACTGAGATCGTTCGGTTTTAATTTACTCTTGTTCACTGTGCTTTTGGATATTTTCCTGTTGAAAGCTGATACAAAATGGGAAAACTTTCGAGTATAGATCAATCCAATGGATTTGGTAGCTTTTTACCTAACGGTTTTGAACTTTAGACGCGTTTGATATTTTTTATTGAATCCAGTCGTAAAAAAAAAAATCAGTAAACTACCATAAAAAGGGCACTTCTCCTTTGTGTGAGTAATAGCCTCGTTTTATTTATATTGAAAGTATGTCACGATCAGTTGACGGATGAGGGTGATGAACTGTACAGCTTTTGGTCCAATCGGGGAGTCCCACAGACTATTAAATCACCTTTATGTAGCTGATTGAATGACTTTAAAACGAAATCTAGGATTACATGCCTTCACAAAACGGCAAGTCGTTAGACTAGAATCGTAAAACTATTTACTGTTTTAGCTGATACTGTTTGAGTAAACAACGTTTACTTTGTTTCTGGAATAAATTAAACAAAAGGTTTTGCTAAAGCTAAACGCCTTTTAGGTATCAAAATTTTCATAGCCAAATGTCAGTTTGCTATTTTCTTTGGTTAGAAATGTATTTTTTTTATCGTTTGAATATCCTCATTTCGCATTCCTTCCAGTGAAATGCATCCTGTGAAAATTATTGATGTGAAAATAATAATAACAAAGTACTGACCGAACTGACCGTTTCTGATAGAAATTCGAGGCAATTCTTCTGAAAGTTTTCCGCTTAGGAAATATTATTTCCCTTGTTTCGCAAAAGTTGTATCGAGGGGTCTATAGCCTGCCCGTCGGAAACACCTAAAATATGATTTACAACCACACTGCATGCATACATGACCATCTCTGGACCTCCACTACTTCTGAAGAAAATAACAAATCAACATAATATATCATACATCTAATAAGGGGCTAAAACAGTCGAGAGAAATTTAGAATAACTATTTCTCATTTATTATCGTGTGTGTGAATTTTTCTATTGATTTTAAACGTTTTGATGATTACAGCATTAAGAAAAATATAATCGACTGTAAAATTTGTACAAAAAACAGTCGAGAGAAATTTAGAATAACTATTTCTCATTTATTATTGTGTGTGTGAATTTTTTCTATTGATTTTAAACGTTTTGATGATTACAGCATTAAGAAAAATATAATCGACTGCAAAATCTGTACAAAAAACAAACAGACAACTAAACAGACAGTTAGCGAGTTAATTTTGTAATGCCATCCAATTCTGACCTATTATCTTAAGCTTACCTCTTGCTTATCTTGAAGTTAGTTTAATTTCTACCGAATAGACAAATAGACAGACAGACAAGAAAACGAGTTAATATTTCATTGCCATCAAATTCTGAGATAATATTTAAGTCTATACCTCTCATATGGAAGTTAGTTTAAGAACATTTGCAAAATTTGTATTGAACAGACAAACAGATCAATTAAAAATTAAACAGACTGTTAATAAAACCGTGGTAAAAACATGACACAATTAGAACAAATTAAAGATTGCATTTTCGGTTTCAGTTTGCCTTAGTTTGCTTGTTAAAGGGCTTTTGTTTAGGTTTAGTAAACAAGATATATTGGAGTAGATGAGAATATCTGTGTTTTGTCTGTAACGAGCGCGGCGAGCTTTCGTGAAAAGCCCCCGAGCTTTCCTTTAATACGGGAACGAAGTTGTATATAACAGCATAACGATATCTTAGCTGCATTAAGGAAAGGCTTACCTTTAACTAATTGGTATCTGAGCCGTCTCAGGTCTTGTTTATAATTACATCGTATTACAACATCAAACGGCACTTACTTCGTTTAAGAAATAGTTTTTTGTAAAATATTAAATTTATTAAATTTTGACAGCTTTTTTGCTTGCACGTGTTTTGGCGCGTCTTCGATTTTTGCCTTTTCCAAAAAAATGGATCAATGAATCTGTATCAAGTTTTGTGTGAAAAACAAAATTAAGTGCGCGGATACATTCCAAATGTTGACTGTGGCATGTGGTGAAGCTACCTTGGACCGAAGCAGCGTTTATCGGTGGTACAAAATGTTCTCAGAGGGCCGAGAAGATGTGAATGCCCGAACACGTCAATAACAGGCGAAAATATTGATGAAGTGAAGAAAATAGTATTGGCCAATCTTCGAATCACCTTTAGAGAAGTTGCTGAGGACCTAAATATATCGATTGGCTCCTGATTTTCTTTTACAAATGATTTGGGCATGAGACGGGTCGCCGCGAAATTTATACCAAAATTGCTCAATTTCGACCAAAAACAGCATCGCATTAACATTGCTAAGGAGCTGTTGGACCCAAATTTGCTCCAGAGGGTCATAACTGGTGTGGAATCATGGGATTATAGTTATGGCGTGGAAACCAAAGCTCAATCATCCAATGGAAGCTGTCGCACGAGCCAGGTCCGAAAAAAGCGTGCTAAGTTAGGCCGAATGTAAAGTTTTCTTCGATTGCAAAGGTGTGGTGCATTATGAGTTCTTGCCACAGGGCCGAATGGTCAATAAGGAATATTACCTGCAAGTTATGTGCAATTTGCGCGAAGTAATTTGCCAGAAACGCCTGGATTTGTGGAAGAACAGAAATTAGTTTTCGCATCATGATGACGCCCCTGCTCACACATCGTTGCTTTTTGGTCAAAAACAACACTAATAATGTCGCAGTCACCGTATTCCCCAGATTTGACCATCTGTGACTTTTCTTGTTACCGAAACTGAAGAGGCCTATGATACGCATAGGAGGAGATAAAGACGGCATCGAAGGACGAGCTGAACATGATCAGAAAAAATGATTTTTTGAAGTACTTCGAGGATTGGAAAAAACGTTGGCACAAGTGTATAATTTCTGGTGGCGATTGCTTTGAATATGACAAAATAAATATTCAGGAATAAATAAATAATTTCTGGAAAAACACAAAATTCGCGATACCTTTTGAACACACTGTGGTATTTTGTCTTGTCGGCGGATTGTTCGGTTTTATTAAATGATATTGCGTTTGCCGTTGAGTTAAAAAATAAACGAAAAATAAAGCCGTGCGGGTAATTTGGGTTATAGGGCTTTTATATTGCAGCCAGGTTATCAGTTTGCTTCTGTGTCCAAAGGGCAATATCCACACTCATCTTATCATTAAATGGCAGCAATAGACAGAGCGGTACTTAACTGCGTAATTAAACTTTCGAATTGTTATGCCCGTGAAGATAACGTTCGGCAATCCAATTCGTACATTTCGGTTTATGATCAAATACAATTTATTCGAATGGCCAGTCTCTCGCGCTGGTATTTAATTGAAACACGGACGGTCAGCGGAGCCCTAAAACTATGCTCTATTAAAGTCCAGGACCTTTTCACTATAGCATGCCTATCCTTCCGTCCCGATTTACCCCGATTTATTACAATCGTAAACTGCAACTGTATGTAATTTACTCTTTGTCCACGAAAAAGAAACAATCGCTATTTTGAATATCTTAACAAAAATAATCGTTACAAAAAAAAAGTCTTACTTGTTTGCATTGTTTTCTTTTTTCAATCGAAAATGCTGTTGAATGTTCCGGAAATAAAGTGTGATTACAGTAATTTTATTATTACTTGTTTAGTGCGTTTATAACAGAGTACCTATAAATAAATATAACTAAAATTATACGTTTTGAAAGCCACTAAACCATGAAGAAAATTGTACACCTAAACGAAATCGTTAAATTTCCTTATTCGTGCACTTCGGTAAATTGATGGAAATAACGCTGAAGCAAATATACGTTCTCTCTATTTTCGTATTTCTAACTATCATCAAGGGCATTGACGGGCAGGATCGAGGGTTTCTTTATTCTGTGGACATATTTACATATATTTGCATTTACTGATCGCTACCCATTTATTAACAAAGTTCGGGCATGTCCCCAAAAGATTATTCTGTCATTCGGTCAAGCTCACATAACTCACGACGCTTTTTCGGTCAGCGTTCCAGCTGACAGACGAAAATCACCCCATAAGGTAAACTCACGCATCCATCAATTCTCACAACACTTCAGTTGAGACCTACTTTATCCCACGGAATTTTTTCAGAGCACAAAGTTATCGAACATTTTATTAAAAAACAAACATACGTAAAACCCTTTTTTTTCTTAAGAAAATTATTATTCAAAATTTCAGCTTAAACCTCGAAAACCTAATTCTTCTATTTTTAATAAATTCATATTGTGTTTCCGATAAGAGTTTACAATTATTTATCTATAATATAATGTTGTAAACTTTCAGCATGTGCACCTAAGTGCAAAACGAACAATCTCCTGGAAATCCGTCAACCAGAAATTGGAACATTTAATAAAGCAAGCTTTCAAATACTTGTTGAAAGAGGCTATTAAATTGTATGAGCGAGCTTTATAAGCATATTCCTATGTTATCATGTACCGTTTTCAACCGAACTTCTTTACAGAGAAACCTAAACGTTGTCGCCATATAAATACACCACTTTTCATTTGAACGGGACTTTAAGTAATAACTTTAAATGCATAACTACGTCGGATACGCAAGCAGTAAATTTTAGTGGCAGTTTAACACACATTCATACATTGCAACTGAATTGGTTCTAATAATAAGAGTTTTAAAAGTACCAACAAAAATTGCGAAATTAGTACCATCGCTCAAAGTGCTTTTTGATTAAAAATTAAATTTATATATATATAGGTTCGTTGTATGTTATAGTTTGCTTGATAATCCGCGGTCTTATTTTCGTCGCTTTGGTAAATGTAAGATGACATGTTAAGTGCATGCGTTAAGTTATAATCACGACGATTAACGTGAATTTTTTTGCATCTGAGCGCTATATAACTGCAACAGAAGGCCAATTAAAAGTTGCATACAAATATTTATGTCAACCAACTTACGGCTTGCTTTCCTTTCATAATCTTCTCTGAGGCTTTCTCACTAAATGTGCGCTCCCGACCATTTTCAATTTTCAAAAATTCTACATTCTACTTTCTGGATAATTTGATTATATCTATATCTAAGATGACAGCTTTCATATAGAATAATATTACACAAATTATATTGTGTCAATTTGATTAAATTACTGTGGAAGTTAGGCCACTGGGGTTTACATTTAAATTTTCAAAATGATAAGTTGGTTTAAAAAACATTCAAATCCAAATAGACATTAATACTCAGTAAATTTATTTAAAATAGGAAATATAAATAGATATTTGCACTTTAAACAGGGATATATATATAGTTTACGTTTTAGTCATATTTATTATACGGAAAGATATTTTTCTCTGACAAAAAAAAGTTTTCGAGACCACTGATCTCTATTAAGCTCAAAATAGAAAACAACCTGGTTTTAATATTCTATAATTTTGCAAAAAATTATACCTGTAATGCTTTTTCGTCGAGGGAAACTATGGAATTAGGTAGTATGTCAGAAATTTGATAAATAATTATTGTTTAAGTAAGAATACCAATGGTTAAGAAATTTATAGCAAATGTAATAATTATTTGGAACATGGATATTTTAATTAAGTTTATAAGCAAGGTATTTATTGCGAAGGAATATTCAGGATCACATACGGTTTTGGAACTTGTTGGATTTTGTTCGAAACGTTCGGCGAAGTTTTTCGAAAGATGTGCCCATATCAATTAGTATAAACAGAACTTGTTTATCGGGCTGGTAATGTTGGTTAGTAGGGCATAATGTAATAATATATACAGCAGTTTGTTACTACATGAAAGATAATGTACATCGTCGAATGACGCGTGCTGCACCGAGCGTGAATTTTGTTTTCACGCCTTAATAACTTGGAAATGTATGTGATTTGTCGGGACGTAGCGGTGAAAAGAAGTCGCGTACTGTTATCAAACATTCATTCGTTGTCCTATACTAACCGAAACAGTTTCAAAACTGGTTTCGATTTTTCTCTTGAATCCGTTAAAACTTCTTCCTTCCATAATATTCAAAACCATGATCGGGGTATTTTCTTCGATTCCAGCAATGCGGCTTCAAGTTTTAGTGACTTTAATGTTATCAGTTTATTTGTGTTCGTCTGAAGAAGAAGACAGTGCAAATTATCTTCAAAATGCTATTAGGGATCTCAGTAGTGCTACCAGGAAACAAAACCCAGTACAAGTTCTCATCGAGCAAAATAAGGAATCGCATTTTGAAGATAACTCAAACGCCGAAAATCGAGTCGGAGTTCACGAAAATCAGATTCCTCCACTTTCCTTAACAAAGGGTGAACTAATGGCAATTTATGAAGCTGCCGCATCTAACGGTGGAAAGATTTTGAATTCTCCACCACAATTTACTCAGAAACCATCGAAACACTCCGACGAAGAAGAATACTATTACTATTACATTCCACTTAAGAGTTTTGTTTCATCTCACGTCGAAACATCTAAAGTAAGTTCGCACTACAATTTTTACGAAGACGCGAAATAGAAAATTAACTGTAGTATCTTTTTTTGCTTATCTAAGGGATCAACCTACTCTGACGGGTATAATTCGGAATCCTATTACTACCCAGGAACAAAAACTTCAACCCCAAACGCGTTATACAATTACCATACTCATAATCATCAGGTAAATTTTAATTTAATTACTTTAAATTTAAAAAAAAAAACATCGTTTCTATCTGTTGTAAAGGTAAACGTAAAAGTAGAAGAAATAAAGTCGGTATCAGAAAAGAAGAAATCACTTCAACCTTTGTTTATGGCAATATCAGGGTTTATAGGAATGGCGGCTATGATTATAATAAGCATTTTGTGTTTGCCAAAATTTGGAAAAATTAAATTTAGAAGTGAACTGGACGACGTTAGTGGCATGTCTCGTGTTGCTCTGCAAGTGTTAGATGGCGAGGACTGTACAGAAAGGTTTAAGTGCGAAATTGGAAAAGCTGCTTATACCTTCAGTTTGCACAATAACAGGTTTACTAAGTAAGTCACTATTTGTTTATGCAGAACTCTTTTGACAACAGTTTGTTATGTATAAATTTTTCTTTCAGATTATTAAAAAGGCTACTTCCTAAATATTTCGGTAACCAAATAAACAAAATCGGAAAATATGCCCAAAAAAAGGCTAAATGTTCGGCAATACCATGTCAGAAACGATAGTTAATTTTGTAGATATACTTAGAATCTATGATTTGTGATAGTTCAGCCAGTGTTTTTTATTTGCTTCTTATTTATTTATTTATTTATTTAACCAATCTA
>NW_020438901.1:443912-475379 GCF_000699045.2 Agrilus planipennis
GTATTATACAACAAATAATATTTTGAAATGTTCGTTGCAAGATTTTCAAACACTTAATACAATAAAAACTGAGACTTGCTACATTGTTTTTGAGGCATAAATATATTATAGTACAACAGCTAAATTATTATCTTTGACAAATAATAAGGCAGTGAAATGTTAAATTATATAAAAAAATATCTCTCATGTGCAATACTATAGTAATTATACTAGTATAAACTAAGAAAAATTCGAATATCTTACAGTCACAAATAATAATTAATAAATAAGTCTGAAACAATTCTCTTTAGTTTTTTTACCATTTGTATGTACAGCAAAACCAAAATTGAACAACTAAAAGCGTACAGTAATAGTCATTGCAAGTAGAGTTGTTAATAAGATAATAAAACTAAGTTATCGTTTGGTTTACGATTATATATACATGATTCAATTTCAACTTTACGACAATTTTAACTAAATACTTCTTATTAATTACACAAAAGTGTATATATCAGTAAACAAAATCTCAAAGGTTTTATTTGTTGGCACTTAAAAAAGCTAAATTTCTCTTTTAACTTCTGAGCAATAATATCATGAAGTTACAAAAAAAAAACAATAAATTACTTTGGTCACTTTTCAAGATCATTTGGTTAACATAATAATGTTATATTATTTATTATTCCTCATTCAGGAAACTAATACAGAGGATGAATGTGATGTTCTATCACCACTTTGTTCACCAAATTAGAGAAACTAATATTAGTGGAATGTTAAAATAAACTAATTAAATAATTAAGTTGATGTTTCACATAAATTATGCAATTCTGCATAGTTAACAATTGCTCGATGCAGAAATTCATACTGAGCCTGTAAACAAAAAATAAAATAAGGTATCATCACTTGTAATAACAAGATCAGAGTTGATAAAACTAACACTTCAATAGTTAAACACAATTTGTCTGCTACGCTTGGCTATTTCTGGCACTTTTGTCAATCTGTTTGAAGATGTATGAAATATAAATATTAGAAATGTCAGTAATAGTGTGAAAATATAAAACAATTGGCGAAAAGGGTATAAATAACTATATTTGACTACCAAAATAATGATGTTCAACTACTGAAGCGATCCTAAATGTTATGAATTATCTTATAAGTATAAGGAACAAAGTTGAAAAAATATTTAAAAAACTCGTTAAACTCAATGCTATCTGGGGCATTTTCATCGTAGATCTTTTGTGTATATTTAACATAAAAAGGGAATTTCGATACTTACGTAGGTACTAATTAAAGCATGTCTTTGTGATCTAAGTTTTCGAGTAACAGTAAATACGTCTACCCTTCGTTCAACCCGTAGTTGTTGAACCAAAATACTTAAGCCGACGAATAGAGAGCTTCTTTCAGCACCCAATTCACAATGAACAACCATAGCAGTCGAAGCACCGTTGCTGGCAAGTGTAGATTGAGCATGATCAACTAATTCTATCAGTCCTCTTGTCACTTCAGGCACCTTAATAATGAAATAAAATCTTAGTTTATTAACAAAACCATTTACTAATTTAAACAAGTATTGTTTACCTCTCCATCTACCGTTGGCCAACCGTGGTACTGCAAATGAGTAACTCGGAGATCATCTCCATCTCTACTTCTTACAAAAAGTTCCCTTCTAGTGTAATAAGGGCAACTTTCAGCTTGTACGTAACGTACAGTAATGTGGTCGTAACAAGCTTCGTCTTCAGGCCAGTACCTTGGACATTTGTTTTCTCCTAGTTCTGACAACATTACAATCACCGTTATTCCCTGTTCTGAGATCATTCTCCAGAAGTCTGCAACTGTATTCTCTATAGGATCTTGAGTAATTATAAACGATTCGGAATTGTCATAGCCCTCTATGAATGAAGCGTTGATATAAGTCGAGTGTTCTTTACTGGGAAGTGGTGTCAGAATTACTCTATTCCTGTCATAAGGAATCACACTTTCGTTTCGGTTCTTTTCTAAGTTTTCCTCCCCACTACCTACTGAGCAGGACTTACGATCTTCAAAAGCATTTTTAATATTCTGGAAAAATTAAATATTTAAGGCTTATAAGAAAATATTGTTAATGTATTAGTTCATTTACCTCAAATTCTTCCTCCATCTTACATCTGTTCTTATCTTTATCGCAATCTTTTAGTTTTTCGACGGTTAACTTCAGTTCAGATGCATTTATTTCTGTGTCACCATACAAAGCTACCTCCATTAGAGCCCTATATATAAAAACGTACTGTTTCTAAAATCAAACGAAATATTTTAAACATGGAATATAATTAATTATACACAGCAAATTACTAATTAGAGACATACCAACGATTGAACTAGAAAATTACGTTGATGCCTTAGATCACAAATAGTATTGAAAATAGCAACCTGGGTTTCTTCTTTTAATTGTTGTAATAAACAGTCTAACGCGACTAATGTGCCTGTTCTGCCTACACCTGCACTACAATGTACCAGAATACTCCCCCTTTCAGGTGAATAGACTTCGTTCATGCGCTTAATGAATTTTATAATGCCATGAGGATGCTCAGGAGCCATGAAATCTTTCCAGACCAAATAATGATATTGGGTAATTTGTCTTTCTTCATCATGTTTCCCGTTTGAATTTTTAATCAATTTTAATTCACGTCTTATGTAGTCTGAATATCTGGTTTCTTGTAAATGAGATACTGTAAAATTACCAAAAACCTTATCTCCTTCTGTTTTGTCTGGCCAATATTTCGCACACTTGTTTTTACTGTATTCTTCCAAGTTGGTAAGCATTAGTATTAATTCCAGGTGTTGCTCCCAAATCATTCTCCAAAAGTCGTTTACAGTAGTATCCATTGGTCCTTGGGCACAAATAAATTTCTTTCGTTCTTTGTAGCCCAACACGTAATTCGCATTTATGTAATCAGATCCAGCAATGCTGTCAATCTGAGACAGTTTGACTCTTGTTTGATCATATGCCTTTATGTCTGGATAACGATTTTTGTAAACATTTTCCCTGGCATCTGAGGCTCTGGTTGTTCTATCATTAAAACGGTCAGGTAATAGCTCAAACTCCTGTTGAAAACCATAATCGGAGTCCCTATGCCTTTCCAAATAGGCGGAGACAAGCTCCGACTTGAGAATCGGGCACATATCCGGTGGATTAAGGGAAACCAGTCGTTGCCTACCTCGTAGACTCCTGCACAAATGCCTATTCCCAATTATCAACCAATCAGAGGGTGTATCCTCATAATTCAAACAACATAAATTATAGAAATTGAAAGAAATTTACCTGAAAGAAGTGCGGAATGTTATTTCAACAGCTTGAGCATGTGTTTGCTTATTGTACCTATGTAAGATGCAGAGGGCCGCCAACAGAAGGAGTGTAACAACACAAAGGCCACAGAGAACTTGCACAATCACACTTAATACACTGGACGGCGGTGCCATGACCACTTCAGGACCTGGACTCATCATCACCAAGTAGCTGCTGTATGTTGCCATAGCCTGCTGTTGATCTTCTCCTCGAACTAAAAAGAAGCCCATTAAGAAATGAGAGAACAGAATATAATTAACTATAATTAACATCTGTATTACTTGCCTGTAATCTCAACAAAACCAGTATAATTGCTTCCAATGTTTAAAGAGCCGTCGTAGGGGTCGAGTGGATCAATAGGGAGGGACACATTTCTGCGAACTCTATTTGAAGATTTGTTTGTGGTGAATTCTTTAGGGGATGAATACGGACGTAATCCTATGCATTCTCTGCACAAGCTCTGGTCTGTGTCGTTGACAACTTGTTCATCACCAAGAAATATTTCGGATTGAAAAGAAGAACTGAAACAAAAAGTTTTAACAATCAATTGATAGTTAAAATGTAGTAATTAACCTTGAAAACATTTCTGCAACATAAGCCCCTCCTTGAGGGGTTCGATGAGCCTCTTGATAGGACATAATGTTAAGACCCTCAGGGACTGGTAGCTCAGCAAGTTTCTGATTTTCTTCCATTCTTACCAAGTATACTCTGTAGCAACAGATAGGTCCATTACGCTCTGAAATTCTAGATAGAAACAATTTAAACATCCATTTCCCCCCTTCTTCAACTTTCTGCCAAGAAAATCGACCCAGTTTCTGTTTATCAGGGACCGTTCTTGGCATGGTACAATGGGCTTCGACGTATTCGCCATTTCTTTTAGTTTTCGTTACTGCTGAGACCCGAACAGTGTAGTTAGTATTGGCAGAAACGTTGTAAAATCGAGTTTGGGGCATCATTTTGCTAACGCTCGAGACTTTTGGGCCCCAAGTCATGACTTCCCTAATTCCCTGCTCATTTATGAAACTGGCATTCCCTTCCAATATCACCTGCAGGCAAACTATTTAGTGGAGTCAACGATTTTAGTTTTATAACTTACATTGTAAAACATGATAGTTCCATGAGGGTTACTCGGAGGTGTCCACTGGACAGATACAACACTAATTTGACTAACATTATCCAATTTACATGTGACTAAAACATTTTCTGGCGGACCAGATATCCCATCCATGGTTGTAGCATTAACTCTACCAGACCAAGGTCCACACTGATGACTGTATTCATTGCAAGCAGCCACTTGAAAACTGTAAGTTGTAGCAGCTTTTAAATCAGAAAACATATATAAATTTTCCTTGGAAGCTAAATGAACAGCCTCTAAAGGATCACTAATATTTCCTGCATGTGACATGAGCTGATAGTAGTGAATATGATCTTTAAGATCGTTTGAAGGGACTGTCCACGAAATTGTAATAGAATTAACTGTAAATCCAGTTACTTTGACTTCAGGAATAAAAACAGGGTCTTCTGAGAGAGTTTTAACAGGTTCAATAGTCTCTGAGTATTGACTTTCACCTTCTGAATTGTAAGCTCTCATTCTTAAGCTGTATTCAGTGTTGTTTTTGAATACATTTTCTAATACATAAGACCTATTACCTCCTCCTATCTTATGTGAGTAGTACAGCCAGGTTGTAGGGTCATCAATGGTACGGTACTGAATTTCATAATACAAAGATGATGGTTCATTACCATCATTGACAGTCCAATTAAGAAATATTTTTGATGTTCCTAATGCTTTAACAAAATCTATACTAACTTGAGGCTTATCTATAACTAATATTGCAGTGGAAGCATTCTTAACAAAGTTTCCAGTCTTAGATGAGCATATAAAAGTACCATTGTCCTTCTTAGTAACTTCTTTTAATTGAAAAGAACTTACTTTAAATGTTTTGTTTACACTTTCTGTATACACAAATTCTGTTAGTAAATCACTATTTTTGTACCAGGATATTGAAAGGGGATATCCTTCTGCAGAACAAGTCAAATTTACTGGTTGATGCAACTTAGTTCTAACATGAGGGGATATTTCTATAATATTAGCTGGCCATGTCACATTTAGCATCTTCATAGCAAAATCTATTTCAGATTTTTCATTATCAGTTGCATGACATGTATAAATTCCTTCATGCTGTAAATCAACTTCTAGGATATGTAGAATCAAAACTTCATACTTCTTTCCTAATTTAGTATTGATTTCACTCGTTCTTTCCATAACATGCCTATAGCATAATAAATTACAGAATAATAACATTATTAGATTAATTAAACTGGAACTTATTTAATATTTTTTTATAGACACCTGCTGAAACCTACCTTTCATCTTCTGTAACATTTTTTTCATTTACTGTCCACCACATGTGACTATCTGGCAAACTTGTTTTACAGATGAGGGTTACATTTTCCCCAAATGGTAACTCGGACGACTCAAATTTTAAAACTTCTATTGTAGTTGCCAATTCATCAGTCTGCGGCGGTATATCTTTAAAAAATTCATGAATTTAAGCAAGATACAAAGCCCAACCGGCATTGTATATAACGTTACAATTACAACAGATATAGGGTTTAAATATTTCAAAGTGGTAAATCGCACACTTTACAAACTTACTGGGTATGCCAGTTTTGACTTCTGCTCTACAATAAAACAAAAATAAATATCCAACATAAATTCTAAGGGCTTGGCTGCGAAACATGGCGCTTCGCCGTATTGTCAATTTACACTTAAAACTTCTACGTAAAAATTAACAAAGGCGATTTGAATTCACGACACCCATTGTCCTTTTCAATTAGCACTAAATAAGTTTCCTCTAGAAGATAAATAATACTTTTTTTCTAGTTAGTGTACAATACTTTTTATTTATCTGCCAGCCATGTTTATTTTACTAAAATGTCATATCGTACTATAAGTCCCTCCCACTTCATCACAGAGGTTAATTTAGGAAATTTGAAAATAAAAGTGCTTCACCCCTTAATACAAATAAATAATATCAAATCTATTGCATCAGTTACGTTTCTATCAATAATTCATTAATAGTGATTAAGGAGTTATTTTTAACTTTTTTAAACAATAAGATTTTTTTCCTTAATTACACTTAGAAATTGGAGAAAACAGTAAATTTATGTAACTATAAATTTAACTGCGACCGACCCTGTCTGATTAATTTAATATAAAATTTGGTAGTAGCGTATGCAGCACACATAACGCGCGTGTGAATACGACAATCTATGAAAACTTAAAAAGATTTTGCAATTATGTTATATTAATTATGATTTCAAATACTTAGGCTGCCATTCTTTTTCCTAAAACATTTTTTTACTGTTAGAAAGTGTAACAACACTGTAAAAGCTGCTGTAAAAAATATAAGAACTGTAAATACATTTGCTATTTAATTTACCAAATGTTTAAAAAAAGGATGAGTTTTAAAATTGCGATAATTTCGATTTCTTTTGCTTCGAGTGGTCGAATTTATTCAATCACTTTCATTGTGTTAAAAATTGTTTGAAAAACGTTTTGATTCTAATTGTTTATATTCCTGCGCTTTAAAGCATTGATATCAGTGACAGCAATAGTTAGAGAGCAAGAGTTGGATTTTGCCCTGTGCTGAAAGCACTCATATTTTTTTTATACATACGAGGGTGGATTGATAAGTTTCCGGCCTGACCAAGAAAAACAAGGTTTTTAAAAATTTTTTTTTTTTATTTCTCAACATANTCTAATTGTTGCTGTTGTCGGCCATCATTCTTTTTCAATTGTTGTGGCATTGTTACTTATGTCGGCCATTATGGTTTTTTAATAAATGAATAAATAATGATTAAAATTTAAAGGAATTGTTTGTAAATAGGTACGGAACAAATCGTACACTTCAGCAGCAGCAATTGCTGATACTAACTTTTATTTACGTAATACTACTTTGCCCTGTGCTAACAGCACTCATATTTTCTTTTATATATAATATTCACAAACAATATGGGTTTTCCTCTAAAACTTCTAATAAATTGATAAAGGAAAATCCTACCACTTATAGGAAGTGTTCATTTAATGAAGTAACACAAAAAGGATATACGTAATTTGTTACGGCAATTAAAGTACCTAATACTTATTTCCGTTATTTCAAACAGTTGTGGATGTAACTCTTACTTTGCAAATGCAGTTATTATTGTATGTTAATATAATTTTTTCTTTTCTAATAGCAATAAGGCTGTAAAATACATTACACTCTCGTCACCTAGATGAAAGCAGTTTCTTGGTCAATTTAATCGTAAGATCGCTTTTTTGCAAGTAGTAAAAAATAGTTCCGCATCTACAACAATTAATTCTTTGCAACATCTCAATTACGTAGAAGGTTTGGATTTTCCAAAGTCCTCTTTCTTTGTGTATAGCAAAGGATCTGTTAAAATCTCGTATGATGGCGATCCAAATGCATAATAATACAATACCAGGCGCAAATATATCTTATTGAGCGCAAAATTAATGTTGTAAAGTTTAATGTTATTTTTTTCGTTTGATTTTATAATATTTGTAATATATAATATACAATAGGGCTTGGAATTGTATTCGAATTATTTGAATAGCCATAATTCAAATTGAAAAATGTCATCTCAAATTTAAATATTCCTATATTTAATTATTCAAATATCCGAATATTTCAAATATTCAATATTTCAAATGTCTAGATATTCAGGCATTTAGAAAGGTCCTTAAACACCTATTTAAATGTAAGGTTGAGATTCTTGAGGGAATTATTGTACCTATGCAGTTCTTTAGGTCCAATTTTCTTTATCAATTTATCAAATTATCATCATGATTTTATATATTCAACTGTTCGAATATTCAAGTATTCACAATTTCAAAGATCTGTCTAAATATTTGAAATATCTGGATATCCAATTATACTCAAACATCTATTCAAATATAATGTCGTCAACAAATATTTGAACAGTTTGATATGAAAAATTTCGACCCCTAATATGCACAGACATTACACTAAGTTACCTAATTTGCATAAGAAAAATTATTCTCATAAGTAAATAATATATTTTACGATGATTCTGTAAGTATACGTCACTTCTAAAAGTTGCTCTTTATTCTATTCTTTACGGGAATTTTTAAATAAGATATTTCGTATGCTTGATCCATAACAACGAGTCTGTATGTGTTGTAAATTACCATAGTAGCATTTAATAGTATAACAACTATTCGTGATACATATGATTCATTTTGTAGAAAGCACCGAAAACTTGTTTTCGCGGAAGGTTTATTGCACTAGCTACAAGGGAGAATGGTCGTTTTCGTCGAAAAAATGGTGAATAATCCTTAATTCTTCCAGGAAGTGTTTTGTCCTTCCGATAATCAGGACTAATGTTAATAATCTAATCTAGCGGCGTGACTCAACGCTTAAGTTCAGGTCTAATAAACTACAATTTAGCTTAATATGTCAACTTCGTGATTACTAAGGAAAGTGAATTTTCCGATGAACCAATTTTCCTCACAACTACGGGGTTTGAAACCACACAGAACAAAGCATCAACTTCTTGGAATAAATACCGTTCAGTAATTTTGAAGCTAACGTATTATTGTTGTCTTTGTCTTTTTTAATAATAAAAGCATAATGATTTTTTACTGTACTGTTAACAATAAATTGAATGTAAAACTTAACTATTAGTAGAATTGGAGACAGTGGCGTAACCCAAAGTCGCAACCCCTCCGCCCCCAATATCAAGTTTGACCCTTTTCCTCTACCCTGACAAAATACAATAGACATTAATTTTGTGTGTTATTACACCTACAGTAGGAGCATGCTATACCATTAATGAAACATCAGAAGACACTTAAGCTTTATTGTAGAAAGATAGATACTTTTATGAATTACATTTTTATTTTAGGTGTTAACTTTTTTAAATATTTATTTATTTTGATTTTAGCCTTCGATTATTTGATTCTTTTATTTATTTGGATAAGGGTTATTTTTAGTTTGTTATGGAATAATATGTACTAACGCAAGTAGGTCCTTTTAGTTTCTATGGTACTTAGCAGGATGTCAGACTTATTATGATTAATTGTTCTGTTTGTAATTAGGTAAATCTTTATCCCAGTGGAGCTTGTTAGCTCCTGGCTAACAATGAGCAACCCTCCGTGATATAGTCAATAGTTTTATGATATGCTTGGCATGTGTCTAATATTACTGTTCGATCTTTTATTACATAATTACAGTAGTTTTTATTACTTTATCTTAAATCGTTATCATGAATTCTACTTGGTTATAACAACATGGGTTATAACGACAACTCTGAAGTAACGCCAGTTTTTAATAGTCCCGCAAATTTACCATTCAAGTTAACGCCAATAATATTTCTATTTCCGAAATTGTTCAGTTTTTTTTGGAAATGCGTACCATTTAAACTTCCGTTAATAATGATATCTACTCGGTTATTACGTCATTGTGTGACTGATCCCTAGACTGACGCTATAACCAAGTTCTGCTACATATTTCCTTTCTTTAACCATATGTTCAACGCTTCTTTGTCTACATGTTGTTGTGACTTTGGGCATTTTCCGTGAAGCGTTTTTGATTTCCTTTTTTCAAATTTGGATTCTTCTATACATACAGGACGATGAACTTTTTCGAAGCTTTTGAGTGTTCTGCACATACAGATACATGCATCTTCAGTTACACGGGCATAAGCCATGCGACCAGTCATCCTGCACTCTTTTGTAATGAACGTAGAATCCTAGATTTTTAATTTGATATATAGATTAAGATAAAGTCGATACCGGCTGATAAGAAGTTGAAATGTTGTTGGAACTCAAACTGTAACTTCTTAAAGTTAGTAAAGTAATTGTTAGATATACTGAAAATTTCCAAATAACATTAACTAATAGAACACAAGAAAATTTTGGACAAAAACGGAATTAATCCTCCCAAAGGACTAATATCCGTCAATGTTTGTTGTTCCCCTAGAAGGACGCTTGAAGGACGAAGTTCATCTTTCAAACTGCGATGTACTTCAACTATTATCTATGCTTTTAATGTAACAAAAATTTAATGGAAAACATTTTTGATTCCGTTTTTGTGTTACGTCAGTCCTGCTTTTACTAAGCCCGCTTCTGTTCCGACCTCCGTGCAGAAAACAAAATAAGGAAAAAAAATTTAATTGCAAATTCCTGCACTAGAAACACTTTAACGATGCTTCAGTAATTATATTCCAAAATATATACATCACTTATANAATCAAACTTAAAATCTGGTTACAAGCACCCGTTTGGCAAAACCGACAATATGGTGGGAAATATTGATATAAAAAGAGATAATGTAAAGAATTTTTGTTATTTGTTAATATAAAATCAGGAACTAGGTTCCTAACAATTAAATATATGCATATTTTCGAATCTATTATTAATTAATTGTCAATAAATATTCTACTGTAGGTTATAATAAATAGTGCAATGGTTTAAATAAAATGCTATTTATCTACTGTGAAAAATATCGAACGGCCCTCTATTTATATTTAACAAAATGTTGTTCCTGTAACAGTGACGAAATATACAATAATAAAGTTCGTTGAATTTAATTACAATACGAAATGTGGGCAAAGAATTTAAAATAAGCGTAGGTTGATGACGGTATTACAATATCCATTGCGTCATCACGTCGTGATGTTTGCAATGACGTAAGCATAATTTGTTCATTAGGTACAATAGGAGCATAATGTTACAATATTACAATGTTGAGGAACAACATATACTACGTAGTGTGTAAAAAACCATGACATGATATCAATACGATCCACTTACTGAACTTGACAATGTATAATGTAATACATGTTTTATTATATTTTTATTGACAAATCCTTTCTTCAGTAAAAATAAATTAAAATTTTTTGGAGACAAAATATTTTATTGTAAGAATTAAATAAAACGTAATCATCCTTGTTATTATATAGGGCCGTCAGTCCTAAAACTGGTTGGACACGCACCTCCATTCTTTCTTATCCTGAACTAATCTTCGCATTTACTTAAAACTAGAACATCCATATCCTTAAATATTTGTGAACAATAATCTAATCAAATTCGAATCGATAGTAGCTGCATTCTTATTATTTTAAGTACATTTTGGTAACTTTAAGTAGTTGAAGTACCTAGTAAATAATACTTCAAGTACACATGGAGTACTTTCGTACTGTTTTTAGCATTTCCCTTCTGGGACTTTCTGTTTGAGGTATTTTCTAATTTATTTTCCGGCGTACGTGTAAGGGTCATGTAAGTTTTGTATCTAAATGAAGAAATACGCCATTTGGGATTAGTATGGAAAACTTAAATGAAAAAGTACAAAAAGTATCAGTACCTATAAACTACAAACCGCTCCAGTTGTTTCAAAAGGTTTAGTTATCTGGAAAAATTGCATTTCGTTTATTTCATACCTGTTACATACAACTTGAAGTAGTTACGAAGTATTTAAAGTATTTATCATTATATCTAAGTACCAAAAGTATACAGAATTATTCTGTCAAGGATCAAGTACCAAGTGAAGGCTTCTTACAGTATTTGTAGTAGGGTAATTGAAGTTTCGAATAGTATTTTAAGTACTTTCTCAGGTACATCTACTTGAAGTATTGCCTAGCTCTGAGTGCAGGCTTTAAAATGATTTATATTGGACCACATATTTTCCTTGTGGTCATTTGAAGGAGTAAGTTGTGTTCCGGAGTCCTTTATTTTATTTTTTTGAATCCTCTTAATATGGGATTCTTAGTTATGAAGGGGTCAAACTAAAAAGCATAATACTCCAAATCTACGCCAAAATTATAAAGGATTACTATAAAATAAACTAATCAACTTTATATACATCAATTACTTATTAGTTTGGTTAGATTACGTTAGGTTAGTTACTTTGCTAGTTATTTCGTTAGATCTTGACTATTTAAATTTATATACTGATTCTTCATGTTTTAATAGTATACTAGTCACCAAAGGATAATGATTAAAAACGTTTAAGATATTGTTCAGTAAAACACAAGCTATATAGAAGAGGTGTATATAATTCAATTAAAAAAAAAGTAAATATTCAAATATCCAAATATTCGAATATTTACAAATTCAAAGATCTATCCAAATATTTGATTATTCAAAATTTTAAATATCTGGATATTCAACTATACCTACCTAAACATCTATTTAAATGTAAGGTTGAGTTCTTGTAGATCACGCAATATTTTCTGATTTTTAATATTGAGTGTTCAAATCATTACCCAACTAGAATTTATAGAGGGCACGCTCCATGTAGCGTGCGGGTCTCATGTGGTTAATGAGGGGCATGCCGATATGGAGATTTCCCCGTAGATTTCTTATGAAAATCCTACCAAAAAAAGTCCCGACTAGAATTTATAGGACTCATGCCGAATGTAGCGTATGGGCCTCATGTCATTAATGAGGGGCATGCCGATATAGGGATTTCCCCGTACATTCCTCATGAAAATTCCACAAAAAAGGTGGTGATACTAAAATGAGGATTGCCTTATGGATTTTTCATATGGGTCTTAAGAGGCAAACCTATCACATGCTTAAACTTACAGTTAAGTCTACTTTATGGGGGCTCGATGAAGCAAATCCATTTGAAAATACTCTCAGTAAAATGAAAAAACTTATAATAATAATAATCCCTTTGCCTATTTATGTGAAAATGTTGAAATTTTTTTCATTTGCAACGAACCAACAAGTGTACTTCCTGATATTGTTATTATAAATTATAAGACAACTGAAACCAGACGCAAGTATTATTGACTACAAAACAGCCCAACACAATCTTACTTAAGAACAAACAAATTTTACAAATAAGTGATATTTGTATATNAAATAAAATTTGAATATTTAAATATGAAAAACTAGTACGGAACCCTCTGCGTTTAGTGAAACGCGTAAAAAAAAAAACAGTTTACTTTTGTATGCGACAGGGTATTGGAATAATGAGAGCAATGTCCGTATGACTGGCAATTTTCGAGCAATTAGAGAACTCGCGACAAACAGGGCTTTAAAAATACTCGGAACTTATCCGACTATTGCTTCTGCAAAGCCATTTAGGTGTAGTGTTGGCAAATAAAGTTACACCCCTCTGTACCATTGCGCTTTATTCCTTGAAGTGTTTAACTACAAACGTGCTTAATAAATTATTACGCTTATATACACCTTTTGTAGTAGTTATTATTCGGAACTGGTGGAATTTAAATTGAAATGCGTTACCGAAACGGTTTTTACCATTCCGATGGGTGCTTTCTTGCTTCCAAAATTGACACGTTCAATTTAAGAAATGGTCAGTTTACCAATTGGGCATATATCTGCACCTGCCCAGGCATAAGTATATATGACTACCTACAGAGTGTTTCAAAATTTATTACTACACACAGTATTAAAATTGTGATTTAAATAAGCCTGAAACTTATTTTGTTAATATTTCTGCCTACATATTGGATGCACGATAAGAGTCAACATTCCATTTGAATTTTTATGTTTGGCGCTAAGAAACTTGCAGGTGTGAATGTTTTGAAATTACCTTGATGACTGTTAGAGTAATAAATTAATTTTCATATTTCTAAGTCTAACGCTACTACCGGAATTATTGGCTTTTAAGCTTTTATGAATACGATAGAATAATTTTATTGGCACAACCTTTAACCGACTGTATTCCTACTAAATTTTTACTTTTCGAATTTTATACTGGCTGTCTTATTATTAAGTGAGACGATGATTTTTTTTCTCGTTTTCTCTTTTCGTTGATGTTCGTCTACTTAATTCCAGGATATTATACAGAAGTAAATTCCATACCATGACCGGTTTCGGTTTGGCTGGTGGTATAGTATATTCTCAGGTTGCTTTTAACGAGGCAGGTGACTGAATCGAAAAAAACTATACCATGTTTATATTATTCTGGGTGTCAATTAGGTGATAACGAATCGTCGGTTTTCGAAATTATTTTGGCATTGAATTTACATGTTACCCGCAACGAACACAGTTAAATAATCTGATTGTGAATGATCTGAAATCGTTATTACGATATATGCCTTTCTTTCAGCGACAAAGAAAGCAAAGATAATAAACATTTAATTGTGAAATTCACCTTGTGCAATATTTTTTTTTTTATAAACCTTGAATAAAAGAATTGTGTTGTATTCTATTCTACTTGGAATTTCCAAAGGTTTTTACTGAGATTTTATGTAATTTCAACAATTTAACAGTTCCTTTTTATAATTAAATACTTTTTCTAACTACCTTAATAATAAATTTGTAGATATTTTCATTTTAGAAATATTCTCGAAATTCTATTGTAGGTTATTAGCGTAGTATGGTAATAATTTGAGATACTACTATGTGCATAAAATTATTCTATTGTTTCAGAATGTGTTAAAAGATCGAACAACCAGGTGCTGGAATTTCGCAAGTTGTGACGTTATTAATTCAAGTGGAGATCTTAATTGTTGTAAGTGCTGTATTTACATCTATTCTGGTGAGTGAACATACTACCTGTTGTTTTTGAAGAGGAAAATTTTTATATTAAAAAGTTAAAAAGGTACCTATTTAGAATTCATAGAGGGGATTTCGTTACAGAAATGTTAATAAGTGGACTATACCTTAAACATAAGTGATGCGCTGATACCCTGTATTTAAATTATTTACCTGAAAGTGTTCTATTGACATTCATAATTGGTAATGGTAGTTAGTGGAAACCGTTTGAAAACGATAGCCTAATATAATTGACCTAGTTTTTGAGATAGATTCGAAGAATTTGTGAATTCCAATTTCCAGTAAATATGACTGTATGTAGGAACTTTCATGGAAGGGTCGCTTTTATTTACACACCCACAGGGTAGCTTGACAGCGAAGTAAGGGATGGCCTAGTTCTTCGAACCGTTAAACAACCGTCCCACACGGATAATATATTATATTGATTATTACAGGGAAATAATTTGAATAGTCGGCACCTACAATTCCTTGACTTTTTCTCAGTTATAATAGGTACCTACAGTCAATTGTTTCGAAATTTCCCCTAAAATTTGCCAAACCCACTTTTGTCAAAACCTAGCGTGGGACAAACGTCGTCATCGTGCGTATTGTCATAAGTTAATTAATATTGAAATTTGTTAGACACAGTAACAATTTATTATTATTTTAATTTATTTTGCATAAGATACATTATTATACTATCTCGAAGGATTGAATTTTTAATGGAAATGTTGGTAGATGTTCCTTAAAGTTATTTAACAAAAATATTTATTGTTATGACCGTGCACCTTTACTATAAAGGATATATATTATAATGGAACTATACAAGAGGGTTAATTGCGACTTTGTAATATATTTGATGTATTTATTGCATTCCCCATTATGCACCTGTATCTTATCTTTCAGTCGGAGTCATTTCTACCTGAATATGTATGTAACCGTAGGCCCCTTGTACTAATATTTAAATTGAACGTCAAAGCTCCCACTGTTTCGAATTAATATGTTAACCTGCCACGGAATACACATACTTTGTATATACTTATGTATGTAAATACATTTATCATCGAATGCAATTTGATGAAGAAATTTGTTTTCATTATTCGATTTTGTTGCGTTTCTTTTTTTTTTCACGAAACAAGTAATTTCCTCGAAAGGGATGAATACAAGATAGTTGCCTTTTTTTAGAACATATGCGTAGGAAAACATTCTATCTGTACATGCTGCACGCATGTATAAAAGTTTTCAATGCGTTAAGAGGAAAAAAAGTGCGTGTTCGTTAATGAAAAACTACACTTGACAAAATTGAATTGAAATGGACACTAACAATGGCTTTGTACGATCTATATTAGGAAACTGAAAACTTAAGTGTACCTGAAATACCTTTGTACCTATCAATTTACATATTATTAATCAGTTAACTAGACAGGGACGTAGATATTTTTCAGTAAGTAACAGGGGGTAAATACAAATAAATATTTATTTCATCATTTTTTTATCTTAGATGCAGTAGGTAGGTAGTTTTTGTGGTTGTCATAAATCGGGAAGGGAAAACCCATGTAGTTAAGAAAGAAGTATAGTTCAGGGATGCAAATTTAAGTATGTATAATCTATGAGAAATTAAAGAAATAAAATTTCCACCGTTTTCCTAAACGTTCTGGAAGGTCGCTCCATAGTTACGTATGGAAAAGTTTAAGCTGGGAGAGTGGAAACTTGGAAAATTTTTCCTTAAATTTACATACGCGGAAAAAAGAGAAATTGAATAGACATGGGAAAATTTATTGTATTGTTGTAGGGTAGGTTTCGATCAGTCATAATTTAATTAGCTAATCGTTCCAAGTACTAAGAGAGGGGTGGTTGGTGTAAAGAAATTCGGTGGGTGGAAGACAAGGGTGGAATCTTCGAAGGTCGGGGTTGCATTTCGTGGTAAGGTAAACCTCGTCAAGACAATCCCGTCATTTACCGTAACATACCCCTTCCCGTGGTACCTGTATACATATAAAAGTACGAGCGGGAATGTTGTAGGCAGTTAGTGTATATGCTACCTGCTTCAAAGCGTGTACCGTGTTGTAAAGTAAAACATTAACTTCTCAGCTACGAACTGTTTGGTGTATCCTTTATCTATTAATGATTCCCGTGAAATGAGGTACTTTTGTATGTATTAGTGCCGGGAAAAGAAGGAACTGTTTATGCCGGCTTTTCGTACCGGCTATGGGCCTTCAGTTTTGGACTATAGTGGTGGCATTGACTTTGTTGTTTTCGTTATCAGTTTCAGTGTTTAAAGTTGTTGTCAGTGCCGACCAAGATTTGGTACAAAATCTTGGGCTAGAGGTTCTTCCAGACGTTTCCAAGGTGAGTAATTCCATTTTATTTCTAATACTCTTATTTAAATAAAATCAGTATTAAAAGTTTTCAAAAGTTGACCAAAAAAAATTACGAAAATTTTATTTTTTTCTCCCTTTTTTCAACAAAATTAAAAAAGAAAAAGGAAAANTTCTTGAGATATTTTTAGATACCACGAACCTTGTAGGATACAATTTGTGGTCCCGCTGTATATAAAACAGGGAAGATAATAAACACGTATAGTAATAATAATAATAATAACGCGTTTTTTACAAGAGATCGATTATGTTGAAAGCTAATGGTATGGTTGTTGAATTCGAGATGGGCTTACGGATAAAACTTTCGTGTTAGTCTTGGCTACTATCAGCCATCATAGATGTATGGTACACGCATCAAAATAAATATAAAACGAAACTTAATTTCTCCTTCGATGCAACCGAAATATGCCTTGTAAACAAACCAGTTTTTATTGCTGTTCCTGTACTAACAGAGACGTCAAGTTTATCATTTCATTATCATTTACATGCTATAATTGGAACGTGTTAGAAACTAGTTGAAATAAAATAGTATTGCTTACGCTTTGGGTGTCTGATCTGACAGCCAGTATCACCACAAGGCTGTTCCATAGTCAGAAAGTATAAAAAGTATCTTTACTTCAAAATAACTTGTAAATAAACTCATGACATAAATACGTTTAACAATATACAGGGTGGTTGGGTAAGGAAAACGGCTGGGACAGACATATACAGACAATTACCTAAGGGACCACTTTAGGAAATACATCAAGCTCAGTATTTATAAAGTACATTCATGAATTATAATTAGGTATTTAAGTCGAATAAACTCCATAAAAAGGATGTTCCGTTGAGACCAGTTGCATCTTATACTAACTCACCATTCTATAAAACACGAAAATTTATTAGTTCAGCTCGCCTCTACAATTACTAAATTTCAATCGACACATTCACTCGAAAACTGTTACTATTTCCAAAAATTCTAAAGCAGTATTTTATTTAAATCAATTCCATTTGATAAAAATCATATGACAGATTGAGGACAGTCGCAAAAATTAATTTAAAAGAAGAATTAAAACAAACGGTCCAGGTATGTTTAAACCAAAGCTATTTTTAATTTAATGATAATTTACATAAACTAACAAATATACTCGCAATAAGTTCTCCAATTTGTATGAAAATGACCTTTTTAAGTGTTCTGATTAATAGTGTGCTTTTTGGAAAAGATATGTAGTGATGAACAGTTAAAGGATTTCGTATGACTTTTCACGAAAGAATGAAATTCACTCTAGAAAAAGAAAAAGGAAAACGTCTCGAAAAATTATTATTCAATCCCCTTTGAGTGCTATGGCATTTAAAAATTACATAACGTCATTCAAAATAAGAAAAATTTTTACGAAAGTTATCAGGTTATCACGAAACCTTTTAGGTCAATATTTACGTTGTACCTAAACTTTTAGTACTGAACTTGTACATACAAATATTTTACGTACTTTTACTTTGTATCTTTTGCGACCATTAAATAAATAATCTTTGAAAATATTATGCAAATTTAAAAAAGGAATGTCTTAACAAGATGGTAGGTAATGCGTTTAATACTTATGAAAATGATCTAAAGCGTCAACTGAAGGACTTGAGGGTGTGTTTTGAGGGCAGACGTATTAGGAGCGCAGCATCAACAGAGGGTGAATATTACGGACTACATAAAGAAACCTCGAATGCTTTTGCCTCAGAAAGATGTGTTATTAACGGAGTAAGTGGGAAAACAATTTTCCTTAGACATATTTTTATGGATTTGTTACTGGCGACGTTTTTGTATTCCGTTTGGATACTTTATTGTTGTACGTAATTAATTAATGTTGACAAATATTTCGAAATGTTATCTCTTAGTATGCAGGCCGTGGGATTTAAAATAAACAATAAATTAATTTTTATCTTAACGAATACAAATATTGGTGTTTTCGGCTTAAACAAGATTAATGATGATAATTAATACCTATACTTACGGTTACAATTGCGAATATCACACGGCGTTTGGGTGTTGTGTAGGTTCATTATTATGTTATAACCCTGTTAATTAAGTCATCATTATTTGGATTCACTTCTTTTGAACATGTGTTACACCTTTTATTCTTTCTTTAACTTAGACTGCTAAGAAATGTCTTCTCTTCTATTAACAAAACCGTCTATAAAAATCTCACTTTACATTTTTAAGAAGTATTTTCAAAACTACTTTCACCTTCAATAGAAGTCTTTTGTCTGTAATATAAATTTCTCTTTTCCAATAATAGATATCCTACTATTGATATATCTACATGAAAATTTAAAACTGCAGTCAAACGTGTCTTGTGGCAGGTCAAAAACTACCGTTGTTTATCGCTGTTTTTTTTTAATCATATTACTTACTACATAATCAAACTTAAAATCTGGTTACAAGCACCCGTTTGGCAAAACCGACAATATGGTGGGAAATATTGATATAAAAAGAGATAATGTAAAGAATTTTTGTTATTTGTTAATATAAAATCAGGAACTAGGTTCCTAACAATTAAGAAATTAACTCGGACATGTAACTGCAACTGTTTTTTTTGGCTTAATTTCTTTTCATAATTAAAATTGATCCATTTTCGTATTCTAACCGAAAATGATTTCATTATATGACCTTTTAAGACTAGAACGTTAACTAGTTTTCGAAAGATATGATTGACATTATATTATAGGATAGATAAAATAATTCTTTGTTTCATACACGTCATAAATTGCATTTTAGTTGTACCTAATCACTGTCAGTATACAACAATATCTGCCACTTGATTTAAAAGGTGATTAACTTGGGGCATAAGTACTACACCTTCATGCATGTTCATAAACACGTCTCTATAAAACATAATTAGCCTCGTATCAAAGTGATTTGATCTTAACTGTTACAACTTTTACATTATATTTAACTGATGGTTGCCCACATTTTATGCGCACAGATTTTAGCACCCTCTTGTGAATAAGGAAGTCCTTCGGCACGTATTCTAATAGGTTGTTCATTTTTTTTCTTCGTACTTTGCAAAATAATACCAGACTATAACAAGTGAGCAAATAGACTATTTACCAGTTATTTGTTCTTTAACTAACCAGTCTACAGCATGACCTTATTAGAAAATGTAGGAAGCTGTAAAAACAATTATCAGCGGATGTTAGTACTAATTTTCAATAGTCGCGGTGAAAATTCCCCGGTTACTTACTTTTTGCGCGGTAATGATTTAGTAAAACTGAAAGTTATTATGTATTTCATTTGCACACTTATTATAGACACTTTTGTTTTATTTTATTTCTTCTTGGCTAATCGTTTTGTGAACTACAATTACCAAGTACATAAAATACAATATAACGTACAGTGTGTCCAAAATTCGTAGATGTGTTATGTCGTCATAGAAATTTAATTATAACAAGAACTTCAATGACTAAGTAGGCCACACTAATTTCTAGACAAAAGGCTCTGCTTATGTCACAGAATTTATTTTACATATATTATATACAATTACGCATCATAGACTTACGCAACGTTTTTGCAATTCAAATTTCATTCTTAATCATTAAATTTCAGTCNACTAATTCAGAGATGACGACTAATGATTTATACATATATAGATTTTGTATTCTAGGAATAAAATAATGTGTGTATGTCGGTTAAGAAATTTTGATTGTTTACGTCGTTTAACATAACGTACAGTGTATGTAAATGGTCCTAATTGAGAATGACTTAATGGGAACAGATATACTATTCCAGTTTGTCATTCTGATGGAAGCCGAAATTTAAAAATATGACAACATTAGGCTATAAAGCTTTACTTTGATGAAGACCGCTATTGAATTGACGCAAATACAAACATTGTACCAGAAAACATTTTATCATAGTAATAAATCGGAGCCAGATTTTTTTGAATTAATAAGGATTGAACGGAATACAAATTGTCTAAATTAACAGCACGAGGAAAGAAATCCAGAAGGAAAAACATTCCTGTCAATTAGGGGACACTTTTAAAAAGCTATTTATCTAAGAAATAGATAACAGTTATGAAAAGAAGTGGTTTCTAGGTATAATTTATGAGACGCCTAACATGCCAACTATTCCACTTTACTTTTAATAACAAATTGCAAATATGTGGATACAAGGTGGCAACTATCTCAAGGCGACACTTGATTAATTTTCATTTGAATTGACCTATTTATATTTTTCATCGGGAAAAAAACGCGAATATGATTCTAGAGTAGTTTGCTTTGTATCTTCTCTGAGGATTTGACATTCTAAATGAACTGTGGCTTAGGCCTACTTTCCATATCGAGAGTATTGCTATTTAATCTGAATTTTTAATTAAAAATCACCAATTTTTTGACGCGTTAGCCCATAGAACGGGGGAGTGGCTGTAGCTTCGTTACGGAATTATGTTATGATATGGATTCACATGTGTGAAGTGCTCTGCACATTGAGTTTACATTAAGTTATGGCAAAAGAAGGTTCCCCGATTGACGACGGATTAAATTTAAACGGGTACAACTGGTAAACTGAATAAAATTTCAGGAAATCGAGTATTTCTAATTAAAAACGTGGATATGAATAGCTTTCTCGTTGTTTCTAATGATAAAAGCATTCCATTGCCGGTTATTTATATGCTTGGGATGCTAATCAATGTTAATCTGTGCATAATCATTTACGAAAGAATGTGTTTATTCATACGTGATCGCAAAAACGAAACTGCTGTCATATAGGGGAAATCCCGACATTTTGAAGTGTTCGTTTTCACATCCTAGACTCCATTTGCTTAATTTAATCAACTTCTTCAAAAAAAAAAAAAAAAAAGAAAAAACTAGCCGTCTGTTCGCTGCTCCAATTAAATAGGTTGAATAAAAAGGCGTGTAGAGCGGAAGTAATAAAACCGTTCGATTCAATGTCTTAATAGACTAAATAACCCGAAAGAATCAATTAACTGCTCGTGCAAGATTGTAAAGAGTTTGCGAGGTGTAAAACAGTACTAGAAGCTATATTCCACGCGTGCACGTCAAAATAGAATTTAGGTTAAACGTTACATAACATGTGTGCATACATGTATATGGCAAAGTATCGGCGAACTTTAAAACCTATTCGATACTTTTGAAGCCGTAACACTTTTTAATCGACCCCAGAACCTGCTGGCAGGATTATTAAGATTTCGTTTACAAATTCATGTCTTACTTGTCAGCAAGTCGCTCTCGATTTAAAGTACTGCTTTATTACGACTTGATTTGATTTTATTACTAGAGCTGCCTATTTACTCACTTCATTAATCTGCTTGTTTCCTGCACAAGTCTTTTCATAACCCAACAACTCATCAACTGGAGAATAACAGTGGAAATGTGGAGTTTTTCCGATCATTTATGGTAATAATAACTTTTTGCGAATAATTGCATTAATAATGTATGTTCAAGAACAAAAGATACAAAGTAAACCTGTGTTCAAACAAATTGATTAGCTTGAAGAGTACCACCTCCCTTACACTGCTTTTTGTTTCAGATAAATATAAGTCAGGAAGAATATTCTCGGATGATGAAGACGTACTTGGTTCATTTGGTTGACTCTTCGGGAGAAAATTCCATTCCTCAACTTTTGACCTTCGTTGCAGGTTTGTGCTATTATTTTTTAATTAATCGAAACCGAAAACTTATGTTACACAATATTGTCAATGAGTCAAGGAGATCGAATTGTCGATGATTTACAAGCAAAAGTATTTAAGGTAGAAACTATGTATTGATTTCGTCAACATGGTCGTACTAAGTCATTGTAGTTGCCCTAGGGTCTATTTATTCAGTTTCATACAGAAAAATTCGAACACAGTTAGGCTTTTAGAAAGCACGTTGTATATACCTACATGCGTATATGTATATCTGTATATATATATATATAATTATATATACATCTACATTAGCTAATTCATTTCACAACTGTTCCAAACTCAAACGAGTTTGCTAAAGGTTTGAGGACTTCGGACGTACATAAGTACTCTAGCTATTGACGATGTTGCATTCAATATTGGATATCTTTTGCATTTCTTCTGCTTATAAGAGTCAATGTTGACTAAAACGGATAGCGACGTTTCGCCTTAGGCGAAAGGCTTTCTCAAGGTAAATTTTTCTACAGCATTTTAAAAAAAAAGAAAGCTCATACGTGATGTGAGACGTCAGAGTCGGTATGAAAAAATTCATCCGATACCCGTCAAAAATCTGTAAAGTCATCCGATGGTCAATTTTCGTTTATGGTTGTGGTCAAGGGCGATCTTAGACTTTGGAAGGCTTTGGGCGGATGCATCTTTGCGAGGCCCTTCAATTATTTTTAATGGTGATACTTGACGAGTAATGCAATAAATGAATTTATAGTTTTAAAATTGTGTATTTAAAATTATCAAAAATGAATAAAAGTAAGATAAAAATTATTATTCGTGCATTTTGATCAGTGATTCAGAAATGATGCTTCCGATTTCAAAATTATGAATTGATTTTGATGATTATTTGTTTGGTAGCTGATACTTCAGAGATGGTTCCATACAAATTTTATCCAAATTGGTTCAGTAAGCAATCGGATATAAGTTTATATAATATACCTAAGGTACCGATTGTTTTTGAATTAATTGCTATTGAAATTCTAAACCGACTACTTGTTTAATCCAAATAGAGTTAAACGAACTTTTATAATTTTTTGAATAAGTTTTGTTTTGTCATTTCTAAAAATAAATTAAATTTTTGTGATTAACTGCAACAAAAAGTAATACTGTTATTAGTCCGTTTACACTGTTAGAAATTTGACCTTACGTTGAAGTCTTTGACTTGTGCAAAAGTATTATTAATGGCCAAAACACTTTTTCAATTAGGTAAAAATTTTAATAGGTACACTATTAGTCATTGATAGCAATAAATCATTCGAAAATTTTAAACTAGGTATACGTACCTACTTATGCGACTGTTCAGAAAATAACAATAACAAGAAGTTTTTCTCAGAAACGCAACATCCTTTTTAAGAATAGGATTATGCTATAAATTATTCGTCCATTAGTTTGAATGACCTTTATTTAATGATGCTATAAGAAATTCTCGTTAATAATAAATCATTATCTGCCTATCTATCATTAGAAAATATTCTATGAACGTAATACACATGTATGGTAATGAAACAAGATGTTAATAGTTGCTTACAAATTACAGCAATTGCAATTGTTGAAATAATAAGTTCCTTCGCGTGTAATAGTAATTTGCCGAGGTTTTGCGCTTCTCAGAAGAAGAATAAATTGTGCATTGAAAGAGGAAGTAGGGAATTCTTTTAAGTCATTCCTTGGTATTTATGGACCGAAAAAGGTATCTATTATATCAAATTATGGCAATTATCCATCCAGTAACCATTGCAATCTGATAAGTAATGCTTAGTGCTTCAATTTTTCACTCAAGTGACATTTATATGTCCTCCAATTGTCATTTATTTTATAGTAGGAGAAGTTACTGATGGCACACAGCTACGCGGTTAAGTAAACAAAGAAATTGCTTAACATATACTACATTTATCTATTATCTAGTCGCAATGGTATATTATGCAATTTGTATTATTTAGAATTTATCTAAATGTCAAAGCGAACTAATCGCAACAGATTTTTCTTAAGTTGTCATTGAACATTTTCATGAAAAACCTACTGAAATTCCAGGCAAGAAATTTAATTTGCAATTCATGGTGTCGTTAACAAATTACGTGCATTTAATTGTCGCACTTACTGTCGTTTCAGACGATAGAATTGAAATGAAGGTGTCTGATGAATTTTAAAATTATAATCCATCGGTATGGGAAATATATCTGCATCTCTAATAAAACCGTTACAGTGGGTGTGTGTGTACAGAGAGCGTAATATTATGTATGTTTGTGTGTAAAAGAGTGTGGAGGTTATTGACGTTAAAAAAGATGTTGAATTTTTAACGCCAAACAAACAGGGGGGGCCTGAAAAAAATCGTTAGAGAACAACTTTTTTTATAATATAAAACCCTTATTAGAAACGCCCTCGTTTCAGTACCGAACCTAAAATAGAAAAGGCCAGTAAAAATATTAAAAAACGCCCACACAACAATGTCGGAATTTTAAACCACAAATATAAACTTGGTAGTAAATCTTAAATACGACCTTACATTCCAACATTATAGAACACGAAGGTTACCCATAAATATGCGATGAAAATCAGCAACTTCCTCATGACTCTATAGGAAATTATATATCTGTATATAATTTGCCGGAATCCCAAATTTTTACGTAATTTCATCCCAGCGATCATCGCCGCACTTTTACCTTTTTTTATTTTTCAACATCCTGTTCGATTCAATTCAATCTTGAAACAGTTAAACATTTTATTGTGATTACAACCCTACAAATGTAAAATATATATTACATGGCACATTGGTGGGTATTTTTTTTAGGTATTTAAAATATCTGGTGTATGTGCATTCTTGAAAAGTCGTTGATCGATTAGTGTGTTTTGGGATAGTTGTCGACCNTTGAAAGCTAATGGTATGGTTGTTGAATTCGAGATGGGCTTACGGATAAAACTTTCGTGTTAGTCTTGGCTACTATCAGCCATCATAGATGTATGGTACACGCATCAAAATAAATATAAAACGAAACTTAATTTCTCCTTCGATGCAACCGAAATATGCCTTGTAAACAAACCAGTTTTTATTGCTGTTCCTGTACTAACAGAGACGTCAAGTTTATCATTTCATTATCATTTACATGCTATAATTGGAACGTGTTAGAAACTAGTTGAAATAAAATAGTATTGCTTACGCTTTGGGTGTCTGATCTGACAGCCAGTATCACCACAAGGCTGTTCCATAGTCAGAAAGTATAAAAAGTATCTTTACTTCAAAATAACTTGTAAATAAACTCATGACATAAATACGTTTAACAATATACAGGGTGGTTGGGTAAGGAAAACGGCTGGGACAGACATATACAGACAATTACCTAAGGGACCACTTTAGGAAATACATCAAGCTCAGTATTTATAAAGTACATTCATGAATTATAATTAGGTATTTAAGTCGAATAAACTCCATAAAAAGGATGTTCCGTTGAGACCAGTTGCATCTTATACTAACTCACCATTCTATAAAACACGAAAATTTATTAGTTCAGCTCGCCTCTACAATTACTAAATTTCAATCGACACATTCACTCGAAAACTGTTACTATTTCCAAAAATTCTAAAGCAGTATTTTATTTAAATCAATTCCATTTGATAAAAATCATATGACAGATTGAGGACAGTCGCAAAAATTAATTTAAAAGAAGAATTAAAACAAACGGTCCAGGTATGTTTAAACCAAAGCTATTTTTAATTTAATGATAATTTACATAAACTAACAAATATACTCGCAATAAGTTCTCCAATTTGTATGAAAATGACCTTTTTAAGTGTTCTGATTAATAGTGTGCTTTTTGGAAAAGATATGTAGTGATGAACAGTTAAAGGATTTCGTATGACTTTTCACGAAAGAATGAAATTCACTCTAGAAAAAGAAAAAGTAATAAAATTTTTTGGATATAGTAATTCTAGAGAAGACAGTAATTTAAGCTTATATTTTTGTTAATGATATCAACTCTAATCAGTCAGTACAAATAAAACTAGCCTCATTGCATAGCCTTACATATAGACATCTAAATTATCCTTTTTCATAAGAAAATTACAATAAATAATTAAACATTATCAAAACAGTGAGCAGAAAACTGTACATATATAGTATTTCTACAATTGCATTAAACAAAAAGAACAAATCTAATCTAAATCTGGTGTATATAAAATTCATTGTGACGCGTGTGGTGCATTTTATATAGGCCAGACAGGTAGAAGCGTTAAAAATATAATTAGGGAACATAACAACTTCATTATCAAACAACAAAAAACGGCAGCTATAGTGATATATTGCATACAAAACAAGCACTCTATCAATACAGAAAACGTAGAATTGTTACATATAAAATGTAAAGGAAAATGTTTATATTTCTTAGAAATTAAAAGAGTTTTGAAATTAAACACAAAAATTTTCATCTACCTATTTAAGTAAATAATTTCTCCTGGTATCTACCCTTGATAAAGGTCGAAAAATCCGAAACAATTATAGAGTGAAACTGTAAGATACTGAAACATTACAAAGCATAATAGTTTCATTTCTTTAATTTTGTTGGTTCGACATCTGTTTAACACCTCTGACCCGAGCATTACATCATGGTTATTGGTGCGATTAAAGTTAGAATATGAGACATGCATCTGTTAATTATCGACGTAAGAAAATTAGGTATCAAATTGAAAAATGTCGATAGATGAAATATCATTTGGATGGACCACGTAATGTACTGAAATAGTATCTAGCCTTTAGGTAAATTCCAGTTACTACATACTTACAATTAGTAATAAACGTTATTTTAAACTGTTCACAACTAATTCAGAGATGACGACTAATGATTTATACATATATAGATTTTGTATTCTAGGAATAAAATAATGTGTGTATGTCGGTTAAGAAATTTTGATTGTTTACGTCGTTTAACATAACGTACAGTGTATGTAAATGGTCCTAATTGAGAATGACTTAATGGGAACAGATATACTATTCCAGTTTGTCATTCTGATGGAAGCCGAAATTTAAAAATATGACAACATTAGGCTATAAAGCTTTACTTTGATGAAGACCGCTATTGAATTGACGCAAATACAAACATTGTACCAGAAAACATTTTATCATAGTAATAAATCGGAGCCAGATTTTTTTGAATTAATAAGGATTGAACGGAATACAAATTGTCTAAATTAACAGCACGAGGAAAGAAATCCAGAAGGAAAAACATTCCTGTCAATTAGGGGACACTTTTAAAAAGCTATTTATCTAAGAAATAGATAACAGTTATGAAAAGAAGTGGTTTCTAGGTATAATTTATGAGACGCCTAACATGCCAACTATTCCACTTTACTTTTAATAACAAATTGCAAATATGTGGATACAAGGTGGCAACTATCTCAAGGCGACACTTGATTAATTTTCATTTGAATTGACCTATTTATATTTTTCATCGGGAAAAAAACGCGAATATGATTCTAGAGTAGTTTGCTTTGTATCTTCTCTGAGGATTTGACATTCTAAATGAACTGTGGCTTAGGCCTACTTTCCATATCGAGAGTATTGCTATTTAATCTGAATTTTTAATTAAAAATCACCAATTTTTTGACGCGTTAGCCCATAGAACGGGGGAGTGGCTGTAGCTTCGTTACGGAATTATGTTATGATATGGATTCACATGTGTGAAGTGCTCTGCACATTGAGTTTACATTAAGTTATGGCAAAAGAAGGTTCCCCGATTGACGACGGATTAAATTTAAACGGGTACAACTGGTAAACTGAATAAAATTTCAGGAAATCGAGTATTTCTAATTAAAAACGTGGATATGAATAGCTTTCTCGTTGTTTCTAATGATAAAAGCATTCCATTGCCGGTTATTTATATGCTTGGGATGCTAATCAATGTTAATCTGTGCATAATCATTTACGAAAGAATGTGTTTATTCATACGTGATCGCAAAAACGAAACTGCTGTCATATAGGGGAAATCCCGACATTTTGAAGTGTTCGTTTTCACATCCTAGACTCCATTTGCTTAATTTAATCAACTTCTTCAAAAAAAAAAAAAAAAAAAAAAAAAAAAAAAAAAAAAAAAAAAAAAAAAAAAAAAAAAAAAAAAAAAANATCCTTGAGGTGGGATCTTTTATTTTTGTGTAGAGGGAATGCGATCATCTACTTTTTTTTGATCAAATACTCGTGAACAATCAAGGACAATCATGAAGAATCCAGCATTTCTCTGCAAGTGTGGATAATGCCCTGAATATCGAAAAGAACGATCCCTTTGATCTTGGACTTAGATATTCTTGCTTTTAGTTTTAGACAAGCACTCGTCCCCATACACATTTTCCTATTCCTGGAGGATTTCAGAAGGTTTTTAGCCCCATTTCACCAAAAAAATTGTACCATAATACATTCTTTGTGATTTGAGTCATTCATTTTTGTGACGCTCGGGAATATGAATAGGCTAAAGCTTACTGCAGCTTTTATGATCAGTCACGACTCTGCAACCGCTCAGTCACTACTGAAGATGTCTTCAGCGAAGAACAGCGAAACGTCTGGAACATCATAACTCCATAGACCATTGCAAAACAGCCCGAATCGCATCAAGGCTAAAAAGCTTTCACTGCTGGTGTTATCTAGATGGTACCCCTGTAATAGTTCTCGTAATACTGAGAAATAGCATAAAAATAAGTATTTTTTTACGATTTTTTTACCATTTTTCGAGTTCTTGTGGTTTGTCTCTTTTTCTGCAAAAATGGCAAATACCCGGGTACCAGAGTATACCTGGATATATGAAAAAAATAATACCCGATACCCGGGTGTTAAAAAAGGTCGGGTACGTGAAAACCCTAATTGCACCTTTCATTAAGTCCCTGACGACTTCTTCATTATGACCTACATGCGTATATGTATATCTGTATATATATATATATAATTATATATACATCTACATTAGCTAATTCATTTCACAACTGTTCCAAACTCAAACGAGTTTGCTAAAGGTTTGAGGACTTCGGACGTACATAAGTACTCTAGCTATTGACGATGTTGCATTCAATATTGGATATCTTTTGCATTTCTTCTGCTTATAAGAGTCAATGTTGACTAAAACGGATAGCGACGTTTCGCCTTAGGCGAAAGGCTTTCTCAAGGTAAATTTTTCTACAGCATTTTAAAAAAAAAGAAAGCTCATACGTGATGTGAGACGTCAGAGTCGGTATGAAAAAATTCATCCGATACCCGTCAAAAATCTGTAAAGTCATCCGATGGTCAATTTTCGTTTATGGTTGTGGTCAAGGGCGATCTTAGACTTTGGAAGGCTTTGGGCGGATGCATCTTTGCGAGGCCCTTCAATTATTTTTAATGGTGATACTTGACGAGTAATGCAATAAATGAATTTATAGTTTTAAAATTGTGTATTTAAAATTATCAAAAATGAATAAACTAATTGAGAATGACTTAATGGGAACAGATATACTATTCCAGTTTGTCATTCTGATGGAAGCCGAAATTTAAAAATATGACAACATTAGGCTATAAAGCTTTACTTTGATGAAGACCGCTATTGAATTGACGCAAATACAAACATTGTACCAGAAAACATTTTATCATAGTAATAAATCGGAGCCAGATTTTTTTGAATTAATAAGGATTGAACGGAATACAAATTGTCTAAATTAACAGCACGAGGAAAGAAATCCAGAAGGAAAAACATTCCTGTCAATTAGGGGACACTTTTAAAAAGCTATTTATCTAAGAAATAGATAACAGTTATGAAAAGAAGTGGTTTCTAGGTATAATTTATGAGACGCCTAACATGCCAACTATTCCACTTTACTTTTAATAACAAATTGCAAATATGTGGATACAAGGTGGCAACTATCTCAAGGCGACACTTGATTAATTTTCATTTGAATTGACCTATTTATATTTTTCATCGGGAAAAAAACGCGAATATGATTCTAGAGTAGTTTGCTTTGTATCTTCTCTGAGGATTTGACATTCTAAATGAACTGTGGCTTAGGCCTACTTTCCATATCGAGAGTATTGCTATTTAATCTGAATTTTTAATTAAAAATCACCAATTTTTTGACGCGTTAGCCCATAGAACGGGGGAGTGGCTGTAGCTTCGTTACGGAATTATGTTATGATATGGATTCACATGTGTGAAGTGCTCTGCACATTGAGTTTACATTAAGTTATGGCAAAAGAAGGTTCCCCGATTGACGACGGATTAAATTTAAACGGGTACAACTGGTAAACTGAATAAAATTTCAGGAAATCGAGTATTTCTAATTAAAAACGTGGATATGAATAGCTTTCTCGTTGTTTCTAATGATAAAAGCATTCCATTGCCGGTTATTTATATGCTTGGGATGCTAATCAATGTTAATCTGTGCATAATCATTTACGAAAGAATGTGTTTATTCATACGTGATCGCAAAAACGAAACTGCTGTCATATAGGGGAAATCCCGACATTTTGAAGTGTTCGTTTTCACATCCTAGACTCCATTTGCTTAATTTAATCAACTTCTTCAAAAAAAAAAAAAAAAAAAAAAAAAAAAAAAAAAAAAAAAAAAAAAAAAAAAAAAAAAAAAAAAAAAA
>NW_020438901.1:477900-482168 GCF_000699045.2 Agrilus planipennis
TACACAGTGTGTCCCAAAAATAACCGAACTTTTTGGATATAGCATAAAATACACATTATGTTATCTTTGAAAGTTATTATTTATTCAAAATAGGTTCCATTAGACTCAATACAACGTTTGGAACGATCAACCAGCGCATGCATAGATTTTTTTATGTCATTTATAGGAATGTTCTTCAGCACCTCGGTTACAGCTGCTTGAATGGCTGGGATATCATCATAAAATGCTCCTTTCATCTTGGTTTTCAATTTTGGAAATAGGAAATAGTCACATGGTGATAAATCAGGCGAATACGGAGGGTGGTTGATGAGAGAAATCCGTTTTTTCATCAAAAATTCGTTAACTCTTTTGGTCTTGTGAGGTGGTGCATTATCGTGTAGTAAAAACAGCTGTTTTCCTGCTGGATATTCAGGTCTAACACGACCAATTCTTTTCCACAAACGATGTAAAACGCCCAAATAGTATTCTCCATTAACAGTTCGACCTTCTGGAACAAATTCCTTGTGGACAATACCCTTCGAATCATAAAAAGTAATCAACATTGTCTTGATTCGAGACTTCTGAAAACGCAATTTTTTTGGTTTTAGCTCGCCTTTGGACTTCCATTCAGCAGATTGACGCTTAGTTTCAGGGTCATATTTAAAGCACCATGACTCATCACCAGTTATGATCGAATCAAGAAAGTCTGGATCGTTTTCAGCAGTTTTAACAATGTCTTTGCAATGCTCCACACGAGCGATTTTTTGGTCCTCATTTAATTCATGTGGAACAAAACGCGCACAGACCTTTCTTTTACCCAAATCTTCAGTTAAAATTCTCAAAATAGTGTTTTTACTCGTATTTAATTCCTCAGCCAACATTCTCGTAGTAAAATTTGCATCGATACCAATGATTTCACGGACTTTTTCCAATAATTCAGCACGATTACTAGCTTCTGGACGACCTGGCCTTAGGTCGTCATTTAAATCCTCACGACCATTTTTAAATCGTGTAAACCACGTATAAACTTGAGTACGACTCATACAATCATCACCATAAACTTTTTTCATCATTTCGTATGTCTCAGCGAATTTTTTTTCAAGTTTAAGACAAAATTTTATATTTGCTCTTTGTTCCATTTTTGTTTTGTAACATTAGCACACTTTTTCTTTTATTGAAATGGCTGTAACTTTGACATCTGTCATCTGATTTAAATGAATTTTGCTGCGTTTGAAAGAGGATGAATGTATCTTTTTAATGCTGCAAATTTGCAATAGATGGCACTGCATGTTGTATGATTTAAATATAAAGTTCGGTTATTTTTGGGACACACTGTGTACTATAAGTTAAGGAGACTTATTGACATATTTCACTCTTTCCTAATAAAATAAAAACATGATTATAAGAAAATTGTCTCTTTTTCTGCAAAAATGGCAAATACCCGGGTACCAGAGTATACCTGGATATATGAAAAAAATAATACCCGATACCCGGGTGTTAAAAAAGGTCGGGTACGTGAAAACCCTAATTGCACCTTTCATTAAGTCCCTGACGACTTCTTCATTATGATCGTATCATATTTTCATGTAATTACATCACATAATTAAACAACGACAAACATCTAACAAGGTTAAGGATACCGGCGCGTTTCTAATGTTTACGCTTACAAAAAAATGAAGTTATCTACATTAATTCTAGTATTTTACGTTATAATGCAAACATATTCATATATCCTGCTTTTATGTTTTCTAATAATTCATTGACATTAAGTCATAGTTGAATTCCACGATAAACTGTTAATTTGCTCCAAGGATGAGGAGGATTAAAAAGGATAATTATTGATATTGAATAAAAGTAGTAAGAAAAGTAATGGATGTATATTGACGAAGTTAATATATTGAAGAAGCAACAATAATAACTGCGAAATTTGCTAACTAACAACTGTCGATCCTTACTAATAATAATATCAACATCATGGATCATTAATTTTGTTTAAAGTGAAACGGCTGTATAGGTTTTTGCAGAAGGTAATTTCAAACTCAAAGCAGCATTCCAAGAGAAATATCCGACTTGTTTTTCACGTCTTTTAACACACAGAACAAATGAAAATTTATTCATCAAAAGGCAGTAAAATTTCTTTCTAACAATTATGGTATTTTTTATTTATAATCTTTACGAAACTATTTACAACATACATATACCTACACTGGTATATTATAAAGTTCGATCTACAAAATGCAATTGCAATTAAATAAAAGTGTTTAATAACATTTTGCAAATTTTTGTTCTCTTGCCAGCTGTAGCATGTCGGATGTAATTGTCTGTTCAATATATTCTTGTTATAAATTAAGTGATACTTAATTTTAAACACATCTATCTGCCTTACAACCTACATTATAGACATGGAAATACTTACTATATATACATTCGTGAAAATTACACGCTTTCGATGAAAGTAGTCGTGTTCAATATTCAGTCACCTGTTGATGTAATTGTAAATGTCATCGGCATTCGTTTTCACCAGATCCAGCGACATGGGTGTTCCGTCGCACAATAACTGGCCCCTTACGTTAAAAGAAACGAGTTGAACTCGCAAGGTTCCGTACAAACTTGAAGGTATGTAGAGGTTCAAAGATTTTCCGTCTTTTCTTGAGTATGTTTTAAGACTACCCCCTCCAAAATTAGCCCCCAAAATGTATCTATAATTGCAATATTATCGGACTATTTCATTGTCAGACCCGGATACTGGGGTACCCACTTTGATCAAAGAATTCATCAGAATTCTCGGAAAACAAGACTGTGTGTGATTTTTAATTTTCAACTGTGTCAGAGAAGAATGTTTATTTACATATATTTTTGTGATTTTATAATAGAATTTATTGTAGTAATAAGTCATTTTAGTTCCTAATTAATTATTGAGAAATGTGTCACTGATTGTACACAGTGTGTCCCAAAAATAACCGAACTTTTTGGATATAGCATAAAATACACATTATGTTATCTTTGAAAGTTATTATTTATTCAAAATAGGTTCCATTAGACTCAATACAACGTTTGGAACGATCAACCAGCGCATGCATAGATTTTTTTATGTCATTTACAGGAATGTTCTTCAGCACCTCGGTTACAGCTGCTTGAATGGCTGGGATATCATCATAAAATGCTCCTTTCATCTTGGTTTTCAATTTTGGAAATAGGAAATAGTCACATGGTGATAAATCAGGCGAATACGGAGGGTGGTTGATGAGAGAAATCCGTTTTTTCATCAAAAATTCGTTAACTCTTTTGGTCTTGTGAGGTGGTGCATTATCGTGTAGTAAAAACAGCTGTTTTCCTGCTGGATATTCAGGTCTAACACGACCAATTCTTTTCCACAAACGATGTAAAACGCCCAAATAGTATTCTCCATTAACAGTTCGACCTTCTGGAACAAATTCCTTGTGGACAATACCCTTCGAATCATAAAAAGTAATCAACATTGTCTTGATTCGAGACTTCTGAAAACGCAATTTTTTTGGTTTTAGCTCGCCTTTGGACTTCCATTCAGCAGATTGACGCTTAGTTTCAGGGTCACTCATCACCAGTTATGATCGAATCAAGAAAGTCTGGATCGTTTTCAGCAGTTTTAACAATGTCTTTGCAATGCTCCACACGAGCGATTTTTTGGTCCTCATTTAATTCATGTGGAACAAAACGCGCACAGACCTTTCTTTTACCCAAATCTTCAGTTAAAATTCTCAAAATAGTGTTTTTACTCGTATTTAATTCCTCAGCCAACATTCTCGTAGTAAAATTTGCATCGATACCAATGATTTCACGGACTTTTTCCAATAATTCAGCACGATTACTAGCTTCTGGACGACCTGGCCTTAGGTCGTCATTTAAATCCTCACGACCATTTTTAAATCGTGTAAACCACGTATAAACTTGAGTACGACTCATACAATCATCACCATAAACTTTTTTCATCATTTCGTATGTCTCAGCGAATTTTTTTTCAAGTTTAAGACAAAATTTTATATTTGCTCTTTGTTCCATTTTTGTTTTGTAACATTAGCACACTTTTTCTTTTATTGAAATGGCTGTAACTTTGACATCTGTCATCTGATTTAAATGAATTTTGCTGCGTTTGAAAGAGGATGAATGTATCTTTTTAATGCTGCAAATTTGCAATAGATGGCACTGCATGTTGTATGATTTAAATATAAAGTTCGGTTATTTTTGGGACACACTGTGTAGTCGTATAGTCCCGTGGTACAGCACGTACGTATTAACAGGTAGATTGTAAC
>NW_020438901.1:487147-521313 GCF_000699045.2 Agrilus planipennis
AGGAGATCGGGCTGAAACTATAGCTACAAGCTATCCAAGGATGGTACTATAGAATGTCACCTCAAGGTAGGCCTAGTGGCGTCATCTCTTGGTTAGGCCGGAAACTTATCAATCCACCCTCGTATATACTTTTCAACGTAAAATCCAAATGTAATATCACATTCTCATTGGGTATTATCTGATTGATACCAAGCAGCAAACACATCCTCTATATTAGGGTCAAAATAGGGAAAAATGGTGCACATCTGTAAGGGAGTGAAAACTATAGTTATAATACAAAATTAAACCACACAATAACTCCAGTAATTGGTAACGAATCCTGAACTCTCTTAGTTTTGCCAATATGAATATACCATAAATTTGTTACGAGCGAGTCTGCTGTAAAAGTAGTCGCTTACAGGATGAAAAACTACCCCTTTTCTTGGATTGTAAACTTAAAATAGGGAAAGAATAGCGATTGTACCAAATATTGTATTTTGATTGCTATAAATTTGAATGTGATAGTTTAACTAGTACTTATTTCTGCATTTATTTTGTGATTGACCTACGATGGGACAGGACAACGGGGTGAAAGCATTGGTGAATCTTCACCGCAAGGTCACATGAGGAATAAAAGGAATCAAGACGCGGTGACGTACGTTTAATTTTAATTTTCTCTGGTTTAATAAATTCGATAATTATTTTGCAATTACTATCGAAATACAATTTGTGACACATGCGACGTTTTCTCCCTAACTCCCTAATAAGGGGTAGTTTTTCAGTGTGTAATCGACTATTTTTATAGACTAGGTCGTAACAGATTTATGTTTTCTTCATATTAGTAAAAAGAAGAGTATTGATGATATTATCTAATTGCTTGAATTTTTGTATAAGGGTAGTTTTTATTTTTTATAGGTGTGTTTCAATTATTTTGTGCAAGTATTTGTTGGTCCATTCAGTCTAGAGATTTATATTAAATTCCGTCAAACTATTATAATTTTTCCTAATTTAGAGATAATAAACGATCATATAGTTTTTTCCATTTTATAGGTTTTACGTCGAAAAACATTGAGAATATCGTATTCCACCATTAATAGTAATGTAGAGCTTAGTTTAAAACAAAATTTGAAGGCGAGAATGCGGATGCTTTTTGACCTATTCTTGCGGTTACTATACTTAGAATAAATAATGTTTAATAACTGTGCAATAAATAATTGAAAGGATTCGATACAAATAAAGACATATTTTTTGTAGTTACTTAAAAGAGGTTATTTTTTTCAGCTTTTCTTCGAAGGAATATATCATCGGTGACAGGTAGTTTTAAAATTGAATTGCGTATGTATTAGGTACATGAATGAATGAAAAAAAAGTCTAAAAGTAGCCCCAAGAATCTATTTGTTAATTGCCACGTGTTCAAAGTTAAAAATGAAATAATTTTAGGACATCGTCACTTTTAATTTGAGAACCGCCCTAGAAACAGAACGAGAAAATGTATGAGAGCGAGCGAGATAATAAGAGCTATTGCATCCAGAACCATACACAGGAACCATCAGCATAGTTCCGAAAGTAAAAAGCAAATAAACTGGGAGCCCACATTTTCGTCTGAATCATTTGTACTGCGTAAAATGACTGACTAATCGAAAGCGTTTTGCAAACATTTTGCTGTTATTTCGATATGTTTAATGGAATGCCAAAGTTCCTCGACATGTTTGTCCAATAAATCGCCTCTAATAAGAATTTTCTGCTACAAGCATAAACCTAGCGATTTTTGTTTTACTAAAAGGTGCAGAATCCACGCAGCCAATCTGATCGAACACCCACCTCGTTCGAATTACTTCATTGCCCACGAACTATCAATATAATCGGTACGCGTTTCAAAAAAACAACGCCAATATTTATATTTATCCTAAATTAAAAGGAAATCAAATAAAAAAAAACAGATCCAAACCCAAAGTAAAATAATTTATCAGGTAAGAAACATTTTTAGATTTCGTCGTGGCCTTTTGTTTGTAGTACGTCTATCTGTTTATTATAAAGCAATTGAAGATGCCGACAGTTAGGCATCGCGAAACGTTCGGGTGCTAAAAACGTAAGACATTACTTGTGAATCCTTACTTGCCTTATAATATCATCGACAATTAATTCTCGGTCTCATCGTTATGAAAATATTCATAATAATTAGTTTTGTCACTTAGTTATTTTATTTCAGAAAGAAAACACTGGCGGCGGAAGATAGATCAGGGGATTCGGCTGACATTTGCGGTAACTCCATCATCAGCAGAAGTAGAGCAAGGCGAACTGCGTTTGCTACTCCCACCTATGGAAAAAACCTCGCCCAGGATTCAAGTGTTTCAAATCCTTGGAGTACGCCGTCGTAAGTTGATACACGAGGGTATAGCGTATGGGTCGTCTACGCAGCCCAAATGGCACGAAATTGACGTAACTGCTGCCGTTCGATCATGGATCAACGGCAATCGAAATTTAGGATTAGAAATTGAGTGTTCAGATTGTACCAAGATTGTTAACCCACTTCACACTTACCTAAACGTTTTAGTTCATACGGATCTGAAAAGGAGAAGAAGATCGCACTCGAGCACTTACGAGCAGGAGGGAAAAACAGACTGTAGGCCAAAAGACAAGAAACGACGATGCTGTCGACATTCAATGACTGTCGTTTTTAGTAAATTGAAAGTACCTCAAATAAACTCGATCATTCAACCGAAATCGTACGAGGCAGGATTCTGTAAAGGACGATGCCCTTTAAATTACAATCTAGCCACAAATCACTCAAGAATACAAAGTTTGGTGCATCGAGTCGATAAATCCAATGTCCCTAAAGTTTGTTGCGCCCCTTCCAAATTGGCCCCACTTGATATACTAAGGGTCAATCCCTATGACGTAACGAAACTGACTGTGGAGAAGTGGGATAACATGAAAGTTCTTGAATGTGCCTGTTCCTAAATGATATTGCCAAAGATGAACTCATATAATTTGACCCCCGGCTAATTTTTTAGGTATTTCTTGTACCCTCTTTACTGCCTTTATTCAAAAATTTGAGTTACTAGGTAAACAAATTTTTAGATTTTTTCATTGGTTCTAAGAGAAAAACAAAACATTTAAATTTTTTTTACTTACAAACACAATAATTGTCTGCCATATTTGAAACTTGTAAAGAAAATAAAAAAAACTCGAGAACTTGCCCTTCTTCCAATGCATAAATTGACCTTTAAGCGAACAAAATACTACAAGGAACTTGAAGGAAGTAAAAAATATCGAAAAAAATTGTTTCGTCTCTTTATTTCAACCATGTGTTTTCTAGACACTGGAACAAAGAACACTTACTCCGAAGGCATTCTTGTAGATCCCCTTTTTTCAAATAGTGGTAGTTTCTTTACTTTTATATTTAATGGTGAAATTTAACAAAGCAAACTGAAAATTTCCAATACTAAAAATGTTTTGTTTCAAAAAAAGATAATATTAAAGTTGCTTTAAATAGTTTAACTCATAAATCCATCTGAAGTAATAAATTTTCATTTAGTCTTGCGTATTTGGTCTTGGTCCATACTCGATTTTGGTTTTAGTCTTGGAATTGTTTGTTTGCAAGACTAAGACTAAGATTGCAAGATCAGGTCTAATTTTGGTCATCACTAGTTCGCATGAAGAGTATGAAGAATCTAAGTGTACACACCTAGTATTTAAATACGTAGTAGCAAAAAGCGTATGAATAAAACACGTCAAATAAATTAAATCAACTTGGTATAGGGTTTTTCCATTTAATTTGGAAATTATTACCTGGAAAATTACACGGACAATTACCCAATTCTGACAAAAAAGATGTTAATCAAGCTTAGCAAAAGTGTCATAGGAGATATTGGGGAAAGTAATTAGAATTTTAGCGTTAATTTTCATCAAATAGATATCTACAATACGTTTAATTTTAATGTATAATACCTAGTGAAAATATCAGATGCTTATTTTTTTTATGAGTTTAGAATAACATTTTAATAACAAATAAACTAATGTCTGAAAGTCAATAAATGTTATTAGTGCAAAAATAGTTTAGATAATACCTAAACAAATTTAGTAAACTAACAAAGACGGGGGTCAGACAATTTATCCTTTTGTCAGTTTTGTACGGGTTAATAACTGCATTTACTGATCTGTTTGTTAGGTAGCTAAAAGTTTATTTTACTGTGATATTACCGTATATATAGATGTGTAAATTTTCTTACTTACTATTAGTTATTTATGTATATTTATTTAAAACAATTTAGCATGTAAACTCAGTCANCAAATAAACAAATTATTTCTAATACACCCTCATTTTTAATATCGTTTTACGTTCACTAACCCTTTTACAATATAAAGTTACGATTATGTAACATCAAGGAAAACCTACTGATTTTGTATCACTCTTAAGTTTTACGTAAGGAAGGGGGTAATTATGAGGTGTATGCACACTTACTTGTGCTGAAATTTATTTCCTTAATTTTCAATATTCCGAAAGAATTATTTCTTATAGATTTTACAGAAACAATGAACAAATTATTTACACTCTGGCATTTTTAATATTATTTTTCATTCTGTATCCCTTCGACAACATAAAGTTATGATTACGTAATATCGAAGGAAATCTATGCATCGTCTCTAGAAAATTAAATTGTTAAAATTTTTAGTACAAATACAATGTTTATTCGCAAATAATGAGCTTTCGTGTACTTTCGGCTCAAAAATATGCCGACATCTCCGTGTAGATACCTAAGAGGATTGATCAATCTGGTGGATTAATTTTCTTCTTAAAAGGGTTGTTATTGTGAATTGTCACGTTTAATGTTTGAGTGTCGTATTTGGGTTATTCCATATCTTGCTTTTTTCTACTGCGATTGCTTCAAATGTCTATATAACTTCCGTTTCCTTGTTATTATATCTGACGCAAGATTTGCAAATAGATAATGAGATAATACAGTGGAATTTCTACTATAAATTAGCAATTGTCGAATGTAGCAATACAATTGCCACGCTAATTATAGACAGAAATTATGTATATCCATAGCAGGCACATCATTATAAAAAACTATCTTTAACGGTCGAATTTCTTCGAAGAATGAGAAATGATGTTGTATGATTCATCATCAAGAGCAAGAGAACAGTTTCAATTACATAATAATACGAATCAGTTAATTTTCATGTCGAGATATACTTACACAATATGCACAAAAAATCGCGATTAAAACAGTGTCATTTAAACGTTATTGAAAGACAATTAATCCGGGGACTTTTTTAATGATCCACGTATAACGAGAAATGTACGTTATAATTACCATGACAGGACTCGAAGGTATTGTGACGGACTACTATTTACGGAAATGATACCCTACTTAAAGTCAATTAAAAATAATTATTAGCAAAAAAAATGTTGTTTGTTATTATACCACGTCTTTCAGACATACAAAAGTATTGGTAAATATTTTTAGAGCAATGAAAATTTCTAAAGTTTTACCAATTTTGAAAAAGTAGAAGAAGCCTTTTCTGTAATTTTTAATTTGATTTTGAATTTTTTCAGTTTCCTTATCCATTGTCTTCACAAAATCAAATTTAATGTACAATAGCATAGTCAATTATCAATAAATTATATTCTATTAACTAAATTAATATAAGAATGGAATTTATATTGTTCCTTTAAATTAAATTTTCTTACTATTTACCCTCTTTAAATCATATTCTATGGTGTATCCAAAGCTATTTGTGTTTTTTTTTATGAAATAAGGAAATATACTTAGGTACACGTGTCGAAATTATCTTTTTTATTTCGCAAAGCTTACGAACTAAATCTTATAATATCAATAGCTATTCTAAAAACAACGATTGCTTAGAAAANATTATGTTACATTAATTTTTTTTGTCACGCGTATGTCATAATTCATATGTTAAGATAACATATGGGTGCCCACATACACTTAAGAATTATATTAGACGCGAATATAAAAAAGCCTCTTTACAGACATGTGCAAAATGATGACTTTTTTGTGGATGTTTTCTGAAAGTCTGATTATTTCAACATACGGCCATTTTAGGTATTTGTACCTTTCATTTTTTTCTAACATTTAAAATACAGAACGTTTTAACTCTTGTTATTTTTTACTTCTTTTTGGAATATTTCAAGATATAAATTACCTTTAAAAAATTAGGACATGACACAAAAAAGTCAACGTAATTAGTAAAACACGTGATCGATCATTTTTTGGTGAAACGTGTTTAGAATTAAAACAAATTTTCCTTTTTACCCCCTTACATCCTATTCAATTTTCCTTTGTTGTTTTTTTACAAAGTTGTTCTGCCTCTATTATTGCTTTTGTTGCTTTGTTTTTAAGTAAGTATCTAGGATGTTTTTGTTAAAAAAATTATCAATTTCGTCATTCTAAGATTGAATTATTGGAAGAAGAAAACAACAATAATATCAGGGATAAAAAAGAAACGTTGCCGTTGTAGTTAATTGTTTTTTTTTTTGGAATCGCGAGTAGCAATATTTTTTTACGTATAAAAGTTATTACTTTCCAATGAGGTGAATATTTTGAAAATTGAACTATAACAAAGCGGTGAATTGGAATTAATAAGCGCAGTAATTAATAATTATCACGTTGCACTTTGGTCCTTGGAAGTGTCTGAATAAACTCTGATAAATTTATAATGTGTTTAAACAGTTGTGCTACAAACGAAATCGACTGCCCGAATCCAGCAGGCAACTTGATTAAGTTGCATTAGGTTAGGTTGGGTTTTTTTTTTTTTTATTTCGTCAAATAGACCGCTTGGGAACTGCGGTCAATTTGTCGCGAATAAACTAAATTTATCGATAAAAATATTCTAACGACTTACTTAATAATTGTGTGCTGATGTCAGTCAAAATTCTGTGAATGCAAACACCACCTAGGGCCATTAAGATAAAATTTAACAACAATAATTATATTATAATAATTGTATAACAAAATTATTCTATTTTAACAGCGTTTTTTTACAGTACAGGTTGGCAATCATTCAACGGTATTTTCTATACTGCTTTAACTACGTTTTAATCACATGATATGGGTGACATTTTTGTTTACAATATATTTATGATAATAATTGATAACGTTAACGATATAATATCTATCAATACCAACGTAAAACCAAAATAGCAAAATTAGTTTAGTTGACAGTTAGTTTAGCCGTAAACCAACAAACAGTTAAATATTGCTCTACAATAATTGTTTTTATTTTTGTATAAAAAAAATGCCACTCACACAAATTTACAGCAATTGTATGAGGAATTAAATCATTTAATAGCAAAAATTTTCGCCCCTCCCCTTTATGCAGTCTAAGTAGCATGTGAAGATAGCTTGAAGACATTCATTGATAAAGCACCATAAAGGAATGCGTAACATTTGCTTAAGTTTAAAAAAATTTTTTCATTCTTCGCGTTATCTCTTTTAATCATAGCTCGCGTGCATTGGCATATGTAACACTTATCTTATTCACGAACTTTTCTCATTGCATTAGTCAAAAAATTAACAAATTGTTATAACTAATACAAGTAAATGGAAGAAATGTAGAACAGAAAAATGTAAATTATTATTTCGTTAGTTTAAGAACGTATTTTTTATGAGAACTACTTGGGAATTGTTGCTCTCATTTAAAATAAATAAATATGTCAAAAAATATATAGAAATTGAATAAACTGTTAATTACTGGTCATAATGCTATTTTCTCTTTGGTTTTCTTTTTTGACTGTTAGTAATGCTTGTATATCGGGTGTACGGGGTGACCCATTTAAAAAGAAGTACTTGAATAACTGCGAGGGAAAGACTTAAATCGAAAAAGGGTCAGACAAAAGTTGTAAGGCATCCAGGGGAAACCAAATTAATAATAATATTGAATTTGACCTTAAGGTCGAATTTCAATGTTATTTCGAATTTAAATAGTTAGTTTTATTTCTGAATTCGAATTCTAAGAGGGTGTAAGTTTCTACGTTCGGCCATACTGTATTATGATTAGTATTAAAGGTTATTTCAAGGTAATTATAAGTCAAACGGGCAAAATAATGAATTTTTTGTTTTTTTTTTTTCCTAATTTAGAGCCTACCATGAAGCTATTTCGTGAAATTTAGAGATTATTGACATGCATGATTGAGTATTGACTTTGAATATTACCTCAGGGTTAAGAGTCAAAAAATGTATAACTTGTTGCATTAAGGGAACATTCACCCTCCGCTCTAAAGTCTAAACTGAAAACAAAAACAAAAAATTCCATTATTTTGACATGTCAATCTTGGAATTACCATGAAATCACCTTTAATACTTATCATAACACGATATGACCGATTTAAAAAAAAAAAACGACTTAACCTTGAAGTAACTTTGAAATTGAATCTCAAGATCAAGTTCAGGTTCATCTTTCGATTTCCCTCTGAAAGCCATGTAGCTTTTGTTAAACACTTTTTTGATTTAGACCTTTTCGCAGCAGTTATTTAAGTGGTTCTATTAAAATGGCTTACCTCGTAATTAAATGTAATTTAATTAAGTCTAGTAATAGCAACATGAGCAGTAAAACAGTTTAATACCGCCCTCGAAAGTACATTATCTCCTTCAAACTACACAGCACAGTTCTTAAACCATTCGCATCATTCCTTTCACTCTATTTCAGCTGAGTTCTGAATCGAATATCGAACTAAACGAACACAATGTCAGTTGTTTTATTTCGATGTATACATAGAGATATCAATTAATTAACTTAATTTATATCAGTAAACAGCTGAAACAAAATCTTTTTATCAGTCTAGCAATTATTACATACATGCAAAGTCCGTTTATTCGTAGGGAGGGACGGGCCAGTCTCATACATCTGCCGACCGCGAACTAAGACTTGGTGTACGGCTGTGTAAAACAACTTTGTGCCCATTTTTCGTAACGAAACCATCACTTTCTACAAGAACTGCTGTCTGTCTTGCTGCAGGTTCACCCTCACCGTCACCTTCACCCTCACCTGTACCTTCACCATCCTCGTCTCCGCCATCATCATCTTGTGGTTGAGCTGCATCAATTTGTTCAGTTTCACCACTGCGTCTCTGCTTATATTTTCGCCATGCATTTTGAATTAATCTGGCCGAATATTCCTCGCGTTGGCGCCACAACGTCGAACTTACTGGTTCGTAACCGGGAGTTACTGGCTTCTGTTGCACTTCGGTTATTTCACCAGCCTCATCGATAGGATTGCCTTTTCTGGCAAAGAAATCTTTGGTTAAAGCATCTAAAATATCTACGCAATACATCATGTCTCCTTTGCAAATGGGAATGTCCATTGATACAATTTTGTATTTGTTCGGTTTGTGGATTTGTAATGGTGGCTCTAAAACGTCTAAGAAATCTGATAGTTGATCGTATCGGATATATTGAGTTCCTTCGGGGTCGAAGTTCTGCCAGATTTCGTAATACATGTCGTAATCGTCGTCTGTAAGACCTTCTTGGACTTCTTCGGTTGCTTGAGAATAGTTTTCTAAGATAACGGCAATGTACATGTTGATGACAATAAGGAATGATATAACGAGATAACTGAGCAAGAACGCTATTCCAATGGTAGCACTGCCGCAGTTTCCTGGATCTCCTATTTCCGGGTTCGGTTGGTCACATTCTTCTTCGTTTATTATACCATCCAAAACACCATCCCATCCAGCGGATGTTGACATCTTCAAAAATGCACCATTTACAAAACATTTTTACAAGCACATCGTAACCGAATCATTCAAAAGCTAAATAATTATAGAGTCTCACCTGAAATAGTAGTATCATTGATTGTCCAAAAGTTTTGAAATTGTATACGTCATCAAGTCCGCTCTTGTCTTTGACGTGCATGAAGAATGACATTCCGAATATTGCAAAGATGAACATAACCAGGAAAAGTAATAAGCAAATGTTGAACAAAGCCGGCAGAGACATGGCCAAGGCAAACAAGAGTGTCCTTATGCCTTTGGCTCCCTTTACCAAACGTAAAACTCGACCTACTTTCGCAACACGTACCACTCTGAGCAGCGTCGGAGATACGAAATACTTAGCGATAATGTCGCTTAGCACCAAACCTAAAATAAAACTTGGTAAGAGTTTTCGTTTTAGTTTGATTTCGAATTATCCACCTAATATAGATAGTATGACAACCACCAAATCAAACAAATTCCAAGGTTCCGTAAAATAGTGATATCTCAATGCAAAAATCTTCATGAGGCACTCGGTGGTAAAAATAACAATAAATATCATGTTGAGGTAGTCTAAAATTTTCGTGAAGGTTTCCTTTTGTTGGTAATGGTCCATTGTCATCGTCAACATATTCAAACCAATAAACAACATGATAATCATGTCAAACTTCTTATTAGTCACTATTTCAAACACTATCGCTTGAGGTTTCCACTAAAACCAAAACAGAATAAATTCTCATCGATCTGACTAACGTCAAGATATCGTACCTGTGGTCGGGGTATAGCTTTCATTGGCTTTTTGGAACCCATTTTCTTCATGGCGTTGTAATACTTCTTTTGGTCTTCGGTCATGAACATTTCCAACGATCCACCTGCTTATAAGGGCAAATATTGTTAAATTTACAATCGAAACAACAGTGTATTTATACATATATTGAATCAACTTATGGATACTTATCTTTTTCTTTTGTTCGTTAAAATTGTCAATGATTACTCCTATAAATAGATTGAGGGTGAAGAATGATCCAAAAATGATAAAGAAAACAAAGTAAAGGTACATGTAGATATTTGTCTCTCTTATAGGTTGTTTATCGATTTGTTCTCTTGAATCAATAGCGTCGTTCATTATTGGAATCCATCCTTTGAATGTTGCTACTTGGAATAGACATAAATAAGCTTTGCCGACGTGGTCGAAATTCATGGGAGAATTTTCCCAAGTGTAATTTTCAGCTTGGCATGCGTTTTTATCGGGAATTATTTCGTAACTAACGTATGATTTGTTACCATCAATACACTAAAACAGTTACGATTAATGAAAAATAAAATGTTTGTTCATTTTTTGGCCCACCTTGAAGTATTTTCCGGCAAATAGTTGTACACCCATAATGGCGAAAATCAGCCAAAATATCAAACACACGAGGAGTACATTGAAAATGGATGGTATGGCTTGCACAAGTGCGTTTACAACAACCTGCAATATAACAAAGTTCCGTCAAATTATAAATTCCCTTTAGCTATTGATTTACCCTCATTCCCTGCATTCTTGACATAGCCCTTAGAGGTCTGAGAGCTCGAAGCGTTCTCATAGTTTTGAACGCTTGAATTCCACCTGCACCGCAGAGAGATGCTATGAAATTTATAAGTGATACCTAAAATTACAAGAACGTTCATAGTTAACATCCGAAAATCGATGGAATATTTTCAATTCCTTTTACCATGACTATGACGAAATCTAGCCAACACCACGCGTTTGTGAAGTAGACTTTGAACCCTAGGGCGAGCCATTTGATTAACATTTCAAATGCAAATATGACAGTGAATATTCTATCCATGTAGTACAAAATGTCTTGTAGAATATGCCTGTTTTGTAAGTGAACGTCTTCTAACGCTAGAGCTAAACTACTTAGTAGAATCATTGTAATGACTGCTGTTTCAAAGTATTTGTTCTCGATGAGTTCGAATGTTTTGAACCTTAGATTAGCCCAACCCTGCCAAAAGGGCGAATCGTCGTCTCCTGCTAAAAAAGGGAACTTTTTGTAACAGGATTCCGGGAAGCAATCTTCCGCGGACTCTGGAGGTCCTTCTTCCGCTTCTATTTCATGGACAAGGGCTCGTTTTAAATGACTCTCTTCCTGTTCACTTTCACTAGCTGCAATTACGAATAAATGAGAATAATAACAATCGTGTAGGGTAAATACGAACCATTGGCAGCCTCAAAGTCTTCTTTACTCGCGTCTTTCTTTTCTTCCTGGTCTTCTGGTTCTGTGACAGTGATACTTCCTTTATGACTTCCGTCTTTGAAACGGTTCTTATGACTACCATAAGATTTATTACTAATCAAATCGTCGTCGAAATAAGCATTGAAATCGCTATGTTCAAGAATAGAATTTCCTATAGTTTTACTTTTGTTTATATTATTTTTAACTTTCTTTAGATTTGCTTTGGAATCACCTGAAAATAACAGACCAAATATTCCATATAATTATACTAAACCCTCTAATTAGCGTTAGCTACCGTGAATCGTAAATTCCATGCCGTCGCCTATTGTCACCTCTAATTTATCTTTGGGACTCTTCTTGTGGGGAAAGATCATTCCATCAGCTAGTATTTCCTCTCCAGTTAGTTCCAAGCCCCCGTCTCTCGTATCTAAAAATCTCATTTTCATTGCCATTTCTTCTAAAACTAATCCTTGATCATCGAACAGTTGGAAAGAATTGTTACGATAAAATATTTTTTATGTTTTTTACGTAATCAATTCCAAAAATAAATAAACAAAAAGCTACAACTTTATTTTCTGCAGAAATTAGACATCAAAATATATTCGAAAATAAAAAGAAAATGAAAAAACTGTTAGATAACATATTTTTATTAATGTATACAAATATGATCTAATAAATAATTGTATGAGGAAAAGGGTCCAAAATTAGTTTGCTTATTACATTTTTGTACGGACGACTACATATTAAACAAAAAAAAAAAATAGTTGAATACAAACAAGTTAATTTGTTACTTTAACTGCCAACATAAACTAACGCAAATAATATTAAACGGTTAAGGAAGATCATGCCAACGGTAACACTACCTCAGAGCTAGGATTACATGTTATCCTCTGATGTCCTTGTTGTAATTTAAAAAAAAAGATATTACTTAGTGGTAAGAAGAATAGGAATTCTAGCTCTGAATGAAGCGTGAAATAAAACAATTAAGAAGCTTCACATTTTCTAAACCAAATAGCCATCAGTTTGGATAAAAACCTTGATTCCAACTGTTGGACGGTCCCTCACCTGGCGGCTGGTCAGAAATTTGATTGGTGAGTTTGAAGCGTATCTTTTTAGCAAAGTGCGTTACATTCAGTTTAATCCAATCGATAAAACGGCCAATACGATCGAATGCTTCTGCAATCTTGTTGGTGTCGTTATCAGCAGTACCTGCTGAAAGATTTGACGAACCAAAGTTGCTCAAGAGCAAGGCCAAGAAGAGATTAAGAACCTGTTTGGAAAAATAGGAATTTTAATAGAGGACCCAAGAGCCACCACGGAATGAAGACGTACCACAAGATTTCCTATGACTACCGTTGCTAAGAAAAATGGAATACATGATACGTCTCCTACTAACATACAATCCCACATCGATTCGATCCATTCTCCACACAACACTCTAAATACTATCATAAAAGAATGCATAAAATCTGTAAAGTTCCATCGTGGTAAGGTGTGATCACGAAATCTGTCCACATTATCTGTAAAAAACCAAACGAGAGAAAACGTTGTTTTTCTTTTAGTGAAAATTTTCTGACGAACCGGTGTAGTTCTTGCCGAAAAGTTGCATGCCCATTACTGCAAATATGAATATGATAATACATAGGACAAACGTCAGGTTGCCCAAAGCTCCCATCGTTCGTCCCATAATCGAAATCAGAAGATTCAGCGTTGGCCAGGATTTAGCCAGTTTGAACACTCTTAGCTGAAATGAAATAGTGACTCAATTTCCAAATCGCCAATCAGGTCGATCAGAATGCTAGTACCAGTCTGAAAGATCGCAACACTGACAATCCCTGGACGCCTTCCAATCCCAGCTCCAAAAGGGATAAAACAACAATGATGAAGTCGAAAATATTCCAACCCTCTTGGAAGTAATATTTCGGACTCATCGCAATCAACTTCAATGTTGCTTCAATGCCGAACGTTGCCGTGAAGAACTAATCAAAAAAATCCGGTCATGTTTTCATAAAAATTCGTACAATGGAAGACTTTATTTTACACTTTGGATAGGTAATAGTTTGACAATTGTTTAGCAGGTACATACGTAATTTCCACTTTTTAATGCCTTCTCCATGTCCTTGTTCATGTCGTGGTGATCGAGTGCCATAAATAGGGTATTAACGACGATGCAAAGTGTGATGAATAGTTCGACGAACGGATCAAAAACTATCAGCGCTACATACTTTTGCAATTGAACCCACAGCCAACAGCAATCCCAGACACACAGTGTGTCTATAATTTTCATAGTGCTTTCTAATAAACGTTCTTTTAATGTTGGCTCATCTTCATCATCATCATTGGCTGAGAAATAATAAACAGAAACTGTACGAAGTATTAGTAAAGGTGAAGTTGACACACTCTTTTAGGAAAAAGAGGTTTTGTGCAAATGGCAGCGGTGCATACCTGTTCTTAACCGTTATTAGTTTATCAAAATATTCTACGTAGTAAAATTAAAAAACAATAGACAAAACGAAACAAAGTAAACGATATCTGCTTTGTAATTAATTACACACCATCGTAATTGCTTTAAATTTTGCCGGTTAAGAACAATAACATCTTCAACTACTCAAAGGTTTTCACTATTTCCTTCATGGTGCGTGTTAAGAAATCTACAAATGACACGAAGCACAGTATATGGTATATATTTGCTTCAAATGTATTAATTAAATAGTCAAAAATGCTACACCTTTAAAATAGTGTAAACCTCAGTTTTTCAACATGCTCCTTATGGATGACATGTATTTTAACTGTACACAAGTCATTGATTGCATTCAAAAGGTTTCTGCCATATAACGTACATAGGAACACGTACAATAAATATGGTGAATGACACATGTAGTAGGATTACTTTTTTCCACTAAATTTGAGTGTTGAACAGAAGGTTTCACATTTAAATGGACGTATGAAATTTTTGTATCTAAATTCTATGTCACTGGAAGTATACGTCTAGTTAAAGCATATTGCGATGGTAGTTGTGTTAAAATCTACTACAGGGGGAGTAACGGACTTGAGTGAAAGAGAGTAATAAGATGATGCTTACCTCCGTTTTCACTAGCTCGACTTTGTCTTCCTGCTGCTTGTTCAATGATGTCATTCAAAACCATTACGTCTACAAATGGAAATTTCAATTAAAAATGATTTATCTACAAATCCACCGGTATCTATGCATATCTGTTGGTCAACATACCCATCATGTCGACGATAGGTTGCTTTTGGTTACCGTCCACGAATGGGTTATCAAGATTCTTAATTTTACCTTCAATCACTGTACCTGTTGGTCCATTCTGTAATGATAATATATAATCTCCAGCGATTATTTCTTCCCGATGCCACGCTATCACTTACGTAGTTTCCGCAGTGCGGTTTGTGATTGAATTCCTCATAGTTAGGAGCCATTGTCTGTTTCTTCAGGCGCCCCTTCAACTGTTCCTCCTTGGTTATGATTCGGCCATTTCCACCAAGACCTCCTAGGAGATCGTTGTGTGAAGTATAGGACATTCGAGAAGCATGGGAAGTATAAGAAGAATGTCTTGACCCTATCGAAGATTGTGTTTTTGTAGGGATGCATGAATCTTCCGATTCATTAATTCGTGTCAAAAGGCCTAATATCTTACGAAATCGCTACGCAACATAGTCCAAAAAGCCGTTATCCATGTTGCACGAATAATAATTCTAAGTTATTTTTTTTTTGTAGGGTAAGTGGTGGGTTTTAAAGCTATTTTATCTAATATCTGCTTACCTAAACTAGCATAATACATTGGAACGACCATTGCTCCATTTTCTTCGCTCATTGGAGTAACGGCGTTAGAATCGTCGGCATACGGGAGGTGTTCTTGAGCATCCAGATATGTCGATAACACCAGCGGTTTACGATCACCCGGTGGCATAATTCGTCTATTATTGCGAGCTGTAAATTGATGGCTACCCCTTGAACCTCTTCGAAAATTAAAAGGCGATCCCGGGAGGCTTAAACTAGTCTAAATACGAATTGTAATGAAATACATTTGCCATATTAAATTATAGGATGATGTGCTGTCACATGCTTACAAAGAACATGCACAGAAGCCTTAATTAACCGATGTTCATTTGATAATCTCGTTCTTTTCATGTCGTACAAACAAACGGCTTGAAGCCCATCACATTATCTTGTGGGCGTACATTAAATTTTTATGACTTTGCAAAAAGAAAATTTATCTGTTTGTAGAGTAAAATTAATTAGATGCATGCATTTGGGTCGTATGCAGGGTTGGGCAACCAAAAGTAAATTTACTATTTATGTCGATTTAATTGCTTGTCTACTACCGTGTTCTGCTTGTATGGCTATTTTCCTTTTATTCACTGCATCTAAACACTTATGGAGATTCTAATTGTTCCTCAGCGGAACTGGTTGCAGGAACTAAGTAAGTTGCTAAATGTATGGATTCATGTTTCATGCTAAAGGAAGGGCTAAGTTAATGTGAAGCACGTAATAGTAGGCAGTCAAATAAAGAATGAACAGAGGTGTAAGTGTATCTAACTAATCCCTCCCCTAAATTAAATAATAGTCATGCAGTAAAAGTGCAACACAGAGTAGGTCTTATACAGATTTTGTCACAGCAAAACCACTATAAGACGGATAAAGTCTGAACACCATAACTGTCATGATCTTTATTTACATATTGAAAGAGTATGTTTGTATTTTCTTTTGTAAACTGAGAAGGAAAGATCGTATTTTTTTTTCCGAGATTAAGATTTCCCGAACGATAAATATCAAGACACTTACAGCGCTGACTTTCCGCATCTTGGTGGGATTAGTACGAATCCGTCTCTGCTCACTCACGGAATCAAGTCCTTCAGAATGAATGCTCATCTTTTCTTTGTTGTTATCTTCCTGTATCTTCTCTTGTTCGACGAAGAGCTCGTAACTTTGGCAGGACGAGGCTGAAGGGGAATGTCGGGGCGGTAATTCTTCGTGAATGTTCCCTTCGTTACCTCCACCTGGATCTGGACGCCTTTTGTTTTGATGAGGGTTTTCAAGTTGCTTTAATCTCGATTGCTCTTCAGCCGTCTTAAAATTTATTCAATTTCACAGGTATCCTTTCGGCATCATTCCGATGCAGTTGCAGTCGACATGGAAATAATGAAATTAGTCATTCCAGTAGTGACGGCTCGTGGCAGAGGGCATAACTGTAGAATTTTAGTCAACAAACGAAGTAGAGGAAACCGGATTTAAACTGATCGAATGAAATGCTATTTTCTTATTTCGAAACACTGAGGCAAATGAAATTACGAAACGACTAATTATTATCTAAAAAATGCCTTATCAGTGTTTTAGAAAATCAAATTATTATCTCATGAGATTGCTGCAGGTAACCATTGAATCGTTTCTGTGGAAAATTTGAGGCATGCCTAACTTAAGTCTAAAGTCCGCCATGTTAATTAAGCCACGCCTCCTTGCCAGTTCCCAATACCTTCTTATAACAAAGTCATAATTGCCTTTTTTTGATTTGAAGAACGAAAATCGCCAAACGCCCCTCTGCCCTTTGTTATTAGCTGCCACTACATAACGACTTATTCCATTATCAATTAGTCGACTTCGTGTGACTCAAATAGAAAAGTTTGTAGTTCTGAATGGGTAATTACCCTAATAGCTTCCTCTGCTGCTTCCTCTTCTTCCGCTTTCTTCTGGAGTTCGTCGTATGACATCGCAACGATAGCCAAGATCAAGTTCACTAGATAGAAAGAACCCAGGAAAATAATCACTATAAAAAATAACATATGCCACGGTCCCGCCGATCTCAAAACCTGAAATGAAGATAATTGAAGGAAACGTAAAGCAACATTCAACTACGTTTTGCCAATTTACTTGCTGATACAAATTTTCCCAATAATCTTGCGTCATGAGACGAAATGCAGATAAAAAGGCCCAACCGAATGTGTCGAAACTCGTGTATCCGTAATCAGGATTACCGCCGAATCCTTGCAGGCAAACGTAACCTTCCTGACATTGTCTGAGGATAATGTTATTTAGCAAAATATTGTGACAGTATTTTTAAGGATTAAATTACCCTGCTCCTGATGAGTTTCCGCACAGTGGATAGTCATCGTCCTTTTTGAACCAGTTTGCTACGGTTGAATGAAACATATAGAATATTTGAATAAAATTTATCGCAGTCTTACTTTCGTTACTGACGAATCTCTTCCAATTCTCGTCGGTTAGGTTACCCCACGAGCCGTCTCTCGGAAATCTTTTAATACATTTTTGCGTTAAAACGCCCATGTAAATTTGTAAACCCATAAGAGCGAACACAGATAAAGAAAACATTGTTAATATTATCACATCTCGCAGATTTTTTACTGATTCTATTACAGCTCCTACGATAGTCTTCAAACCTGAAATATATTTCATCGTTATCAAACTTAAATGTTTTCTATGCGTAACGAAATTTGTTGATTGATTTGACGTTTGAATATCTTATCCTATTAGATCTATTCCTATGGGTAAAGTTTCGAGTATAATATGATGTGATGGGGGTGTAGTATAAGGAATATTAGTACCTGGCACAATGGCAACGGTTTTCAGAGCTCGAAGTACTCTGAATGTTCTCAAGGCAGCAAGGTTTCCCAGGTCTATTCCCATAGTAACATAGCTGAAATTTTAAGCAGTTAAAAATAAGATATCACGCAATCTGGCTTTCTGATAGAGCTGCTACTAATCTGATCTAAAGAAGCAAAACCTTCTCTAAAATGTTGAAAACATGATGCTTCACAATCCTACTTAAATGTATTATATCTCATGTACAGCATGTACCACAAAAGGATGCTAGTTATTTAGTAGGTAGTAAAAAAAAATACTTAACAATTAATTTTTCTTTTTCCAATCGGCTTACAACAAATTTTATTACGAATATAAATACTTTAATTAACTTTCTTTTGTTATAGATGACCTTTTCTACTACATGCGGGATCTAGGGTAAGCTGCTTACTAAATTTGTAAGATTGTATAATTTTATTTTATTAGTAAATATTACAAAAATAGTAAGCTCGACGTAGTACCCTGTACATGACGCCTAAATCTACCAGGAATATTGCTGTTCAACAGAAATTCTATTATTTCTAATTCTATATAAGACCATATAAAAATTATATCTAACATAGGAAAACACTCCTGTCTAAAATATAAGAGGATGGTACAATATTAAATTCAATTACTATGGAATTATTTCTACAGTTGCACAACAGTAATAAAATGACATAAAAACTCACATATTATTTTAGTTAATAATCAAAAAGTAGTATACGAAAACATACGAATGATTTTGCATATCTGCGAAGTAAAACATTTTTCCTAATAAACGTTCCATCGAAGAAGATGATCCAACAGTCTTAATACTTATTACATTAAAGGTAGCTTACTTATAAAGGCATTAAATACAACAAAAAAAAGATTATTTGCTGATTGTTCAAGGTAGGGTTCGTTTTTGTGTTCATTTGTAAAAAAAAAAATGTCTCCAGGTGTTGTCCATTATAAGGCTTTTTATTTTTTATGTCATTTATAAAATTCTAATTAAATTGTTTACTTTTCGTAAAAGAAAAGTTGGGCATACGCATAATGAAGTAATATAATCTTTGACTACGTGTTAAATGTTTCAAAGTGTGCTTAAATAAGTACGATACTACTTAATTTTATCGTTAAATTAATTAATATTTACTGACGAGAACCCTTTTGGCAGTGGATATTAATTAAACTTTTCGATGCATTTTCTTGTTGTTTTTAATGCATCGACGGGTTGGGAAACGGTCAGAGAGCATAAAAATTTTCAAAATAGATAGGAAAATTTGACGCTCTCTCCACTTTGGTATATACGGGGTACCTAGTATCTAAAAGTTTCTAGTCTATTGCTTCTAAGCTACTCACGCTAAAGCTATCACTACGAAGTCGAGCCAGTTCCATGCATCTCTAAGGTAGGTAAACGGTTGAAGTATAAAACCTCTTGCCATCACTTTCACAGCTGACTCGAATGTGTAGATGCCAGTGAAAATTACTCTAAAAATAATATCCAATGAAAAACAAATACCAGCAACTCTTTTTAAATATACAATTTTTTATAATTGGCAGTCAGTTCCGCGCCTCAAAAGGAAAGCGGAACCTTTTAAACTGTGGACATAGGAATTATATAGCGATGGAGCATCATAAATTGATAGAGTCGATGCTGTCAAGGGAAAACAGTACAATGGGGTAACATGTGCCTAGATACTATTGGCTGCCCATACTGTGCACACGTAGTAGGTATCTACGAACGTCATTACATGTATGGCAGCCATGACAATATCCAGGAGTCAGTATGGCCTAGCTATGTTTTTCCATATCTCGGAAAACATAGTTATTTTGTCAGGTGTATGTACGTCGATGGATAGAAGTAGGAGATACAATCTCATAAGGCCCTCAGCAACCCTATACTCTAGAATTAATTGGGTTGTTCAGGAGTTAGACGTTAGTTCGTCAACGTAGGGTAGATGTTCCTTTCCCTTTCTGATACAATTTTAACAGGGCTTGGAAAATGACGCCCGTGGTAGTGTATCAATTAGTTACGGTAAAAGATGACAATGTTTTGTTTGGAGTGTTACCAAATTGTATATTCGAAATTTAAAATTCAAAATTAATAGTACAGAAGAAATAAAAGATTTAAAAAAAATGAGAAAATTTGCCATGACATGTTTTTTTTTGTTTCAATCAATTGATAAACTAGTTTTGATAAAAGACTTTTGGGTATAGCTATCAAGAGCATCAATAAGATTTAGGCACAACTGTATAGGTGCCGCCCATCCCCTGTCTATAATGATACTTTGTTTTCCGCCCCTATATTATTCCTATATCCAAGTTTTAAACACATTACAACCAATTGGCGTTGTCAGTTGTACAATTAGCATTCGCAATTTCTTTACAAAAATATTAGAAAGAGCCTTTAGTACCCGATTGTTTGTATTTATTGCTTTTGTGGCATTCTGTTAAAAGAAGTTCGCGAAAAACAAATTCAGAAACTAAATTTTTGAATTTTTTATGTAGGATATTTTCAAAAATATTGTTGCAAATTATGAAAACAACACAAGAACATGAAGTTTAGAAGAAAATTATAGCAAATTTTCCAGGTTTTCTAGTTTACCAAAAGCGAATGTAAACATCTATAAGCAGTTCAAAAAGGAGAACGAAACAAGAGTATAATTATTATTACTGAGAATCTTCCATTCTGAAATGAACATTCATAATTCGTTCTACAAGTGGCAGAATATGCTTTGAGATGTCAGTCATGGAACTGAGAAATCGTTATTTACCACGAAGCCCTAAAGGGAACGCTTGTCTGCCATTACCGCCAAAATTACCCAAATGCCTGCGCCTTTGTTATCAAAGAAAAGTTACTTGTGTTTAAACAGTGCTCGATAGGTACGTTCAAAAGCCCGTCTTAATTTTCTTCGGCGTCTAATGAAAAATAAGAATTAAAATATTTAAAGTAGTCCGGCCGAATTTTTATTTACGTTGATATGTCAATAAAATTTATACTAATCAATACTTGAAACCTATTTATTGAGAATCATGAAGGAAAGGCGTCTAACGGAGTTAAAATTTATATAATCTTCATTATTTCACCGCTTTTAGTAAGAAAACTTTTGGGGTAATTTTAAGGGTATTTTTCGATAATTGGAAAACTTTAACTTTATTTTTTTTTGTTGCGGTAAAAGTATATATAAATTAAACACAAATGATTGAAACTAAACTAAGACAATAAATATACACAAACATACATGACATCAAGAAAAGGATTCAAGAATACGAATATATATGATTTTACTACTCAATCTTAGTCTCGGACTGGGTAAAATTCTCTTCGGATTTTAGGCAGTCCGGTACCATTTAATCTACAATTTAACTATAACAGAAAACCATCAGGTAGACGATACAAACCTTTAGGATCGGTGAATAATTTTCAACGCAAGAAACACCAGCACCTTATAATTTATTTTTTGATAGAGTAAATAATTTACAAGAAACTTACTCTGTTGACTCTACGGTGGGTGTGGTTGGCATAATCATGAGGATGCAATTGACGAGAATTGTAGTAATAATGAAGAGGGAAAACAGAGGATGTACGAGAATGTAAATTGCCACTCGACGGATTGGATTAAACGGGTCAAGTATCCACATAGCATTTGTAGCACTAAATCGGAAAATATCTTTGCCTTTACTGACTACTATAAACGTCTGAAAAAAAAAAGATAATAACACCATAGTAACTGTATCTGCGAACCTTATAGCTGTGTAATAGAGGCAGCTACCAGTAAATATTGTTGCAGGTACAGCGCTTCGAATTGTATTCGAATTACTTGAATATCCACAAATAAATCAAATACTTTGAAATTTAAATATTCAAATATTTAAATATTCAAAATTTAAAATATCGAAATGCTTGATTGTTTAAATTCCATTGTTATTGGGTATCTGATTCAAATTATTATCATACTTTCATCTCAACGTCATAGTGTACTGAGGGGTATACTACAATTTTACGAAATGCATTACCATCTCATATTCATTGAATATAGAAGTCCTTACGGAAAAATGTAACTTTAAGGGACCACATCTTAAAAATATGAGTTGTTACGACTTAGCGCCAATTGAGACTTTTGATTTACACGTCGAGAACTACCAGAATCCAAAATATTGAAGGGTTTGACAGAGCGTCATTTTTTGAAAGAATTTAGCGGGGTCATTTGTTCACAAAACCATTAAGGAACGATTTACCAATTACTTCACGCAATTTCTGTGTTTCCTAGCTCATTTTTCTCTTTGTGTCATATTGTCACTCTTCTAGTGCAATATCAAAACTTTTGGAAAACTAGTTTTTCAGGTACAAAATTTATTAGATTTTTGAATTTCAGGTTTTGAAAACAAGATTTTGTTTAACTTTTCATTTTTAATGTCTAAAAAGGGTAGGCTAAAATGACAAAAAAATATGTAGGTATTTTTAAATGAATGTGAACAAGATAATGCAAGAAAAAATATCAGTTGTGATTTTTGCTTGCTTTTACATCAAGTTGTTAATCTCTTTGAAAAAAGGAAATAGAAATAAATAAAAGAAAATTGACAACAAATTGTCTCCCTGTCACACGTTTACAGTACAGTGACCCAACTATTAAATTTGTCCTATTTTTAGAATTTATTGGATGTGAACCCTTGGTTTGTCGGAGATGCCTTATTGATGCTGAATTTGTACTGCAGCCAAAAAATAAAAATTTTCGCAGTTTTTGGAACGAATTTTAATATTCGATTTAAGCGCCAGCCTAAGGTTGACCTATATGTGTAAAATATGGGCCAATAGCTGTATAATCGTTAAATGATTTTCCTTTAATAGATGCGCATTTTCAATCTTCAACGTTCTTTCAGTTTAGTGACCCAATTCTTTTTTGTTAACATTTTTTTATGACCTTGTTTCGATAACAATCGCATATAATGACAACAACGATCAAGTTGAATTTAACATCCCCTCGCTTCTGAAATTTATCACTTCAGTTACTATTTAAGAAATTAACTTGACCTAATTAATTATAATTTCAATATTTTCATTGTACCTAAGTGGTCATCTTTGGGTCAACAGCAGAAACAATGTTGTCAAGGTATTTATGTAGTGGAGGATGGGGTGAGAGAAGCCACTTAACAAAAAATTATAATAAAGTTCTTATTTTTGTAGGGAAGAAGTCATTAATATTGTTTTTGTTATAAAATAAAATAGATAACTCTCATTAAGTCATTACCCTGACACATCGGATAATAAGGATCATTATTTACTTGAGATATTGATCCTTTCTTTCTGGGAAAATTTTAAATCCAAATGGAAATAATACGTTAATAATAATCCGTTTGCTAATTAAGAGCGCGTAATAAGTATAAAAATGACATACTAGCTCCCATTATCCTACTTTTCCCTAATAAACATGTTTGACTAGGAGTCTACCAATTGCACTACTTCTACTAAGGAAGAAAGGTTTTAAGAAGTAGATTTTATTTAATTTTACGTACTCTCTGATTGCTATAGTATGGATCGATGTCCTCAAGTGGAGTACTTGCCAGTTCCGGAGGAAAACTGCTCTGTAACCGTACTGGTATGGGAACTCCCTGCTCGAGGGTAGGATCAGGTTGGGGGCCTTCATCTTCGTCCTCGTCCTCATACCGAATCTGCGCATACATTAATCATATATCCCATACCTACACGTTAATTTTTGTAAAAAATTGTAGTTTTTGTGTTGCACTATGTACATTTGGATCGATCTTTTTCTTCTTCTTTAAATTATTATTATGTGTTTGGCATTTTCTTTTGTGGAACAGTCAATTTCTATAAGTCGATTATAGAAATTGAGATTATAATACGTGAAACGGTTATTTTCGTTTTGTTTTCGCCACTATTTGGATAAAATTTTCTTCGAACTACTGTTCTCATTAGCCACAATCAACCTAGTGGTCAATCAGAAATAATAACAGACACTAAAAAATATTACACATGCATTTTCAATGCATAACAAAATTCGAATCAAACAATTAGCAAGTTGCCAAAACAGGAGTTTTCAATTGTAAAATGGTGTAAGATTTTAAAGCCTTATCATTAATGTGAATTACGTAAAATAGTCTATTAACTCCAAAAACTTGTAAACTATTGATTAAATGCAAACAGCACAATTGCTAAAATGGGAATGTTGCCCCAAAACGTTTACCATTAAACAAAAAAATAAAATAAAAGTGAATTGTTTGTTGTTTTAACAATAACTGGTGCAACAATTTCTTTTAATAATTATTAGTGTTATATTCACAAGAAAAGTGTAATATAGTTAAGTTTTGTTCTGATAATTATTTTAAAAAAAAATAATTGTAAATGTAATAAATTGTAGGGTTTCAATATATTTTGTATTATAGAATAATATATCAACACAATAACAGGTTGGAAAATTGATAGAGCTAATAACAGATATTTTTTTAAATTACTAAACTGTCATCTAGTATTTACTCTTATTAAAAGGGTAAATATAGCATACTCATATATAGTTGATTTTATCGGCATTTATGCGACGTACAATTAAAACAAAAGTTGAAAAAGAAAGACAAAAGCTCAATTGGCTTTTGTTCTCGTTTGGAGGCTATTCAGGGCGGAATTATCCTAACCGGTGAACAGTTCGGTGTTACCGAAACATACGACGCATTGCAGTTGCACTAGAGCTTTTTGTTCTCTAACGTCCTATATTGTTTTCTTTTTCACAGTGAAAAGTTTCATCGTGTTAAAGAAAATAAATTATTTGTGTAATGCTACTTTAAAGAACTCTTATTATCTAGGGCATTTTAAGTAGTGCCTAACAGCAGAGCCTAATAAGGTTTACTTTTTTAGCTTAAAAGCAACAGATACCTACGTTGTGCCGGTGTAAATCAATAATATGCCGAAAATGTAGGTCAAGCTAGAAAAGACTTGAAAAACGGAAACGTATGAGAAAGACCATATCAAAGAAGATCATAAAAATATATTCAACACTCCGACCAGTACCATCATAAGTCATAAAAGTGTCAAATACTTTATAGCGTATTTTTATAACGCACTTTTGAAATAAAATTTACGTTGACTATGCCACAAAATAATCATTATGTTACTACCGGTATTAAAATCTGATTAATATTTACACATTATTTATTATTAGTAAAAATACGGAAAAATAAATTTTCTTGATTGCGCTGAGCACTTATTATGTTTCATAATATACATTACATCCATTAGGTTGGATTAATGAACCTTTCAACATATACACTAGCCGGGGATATCAAATACCAGTAAATATAGAGGGCTTATCATATTTTACCCTCGACACTAATATATTTCCGATAACATTCGTTATTATTGAAAAATGCAGGAAAACTTTTCATCTTGAGGAACTTGAACGTAATCTCGTGTACCAACTAAACAATTTCGTGTGTGAGGTGTTTTTAAAGTTAGTTGAGGTACTAACGAACAGAGTATCAAAAGCAAGCGGAATTTCATGCATGAGTACTTCTCGTCGAATAAATTAACTTTGTTTGATGTAAGTATATATATGTATACATGTGTGCGGACATTCCCTGCTAAATTGCACTTCTGGTAATTTTTGGGTGTTGGAGTTTTGAAACGTGTAAAGTTTTAGACCTTATTATAAGATACCAATTTTTTATAAACTTAGCCTTTTTTTTATATTTAATATCTGTAAATTCATGTGTTGATATTGTTCACATTGTTAGATGTGGACGAATCATACAGAACAGTTAAAGTATTACTACCAAAGTATCATTTAATAAGCAGAAGTTATCTAATTTAATTAAAAATGCTTAACAAGCAACTTGTAAACTTGTTTAAAAAAAACTTGTTAAAAAAAACTTGTTTAACAGGAAACTTGTTCAACAAGAAACTTGTTTAACAAGCAAGTTGTAAAGTTGCTTAACAAGGAAATTAACTAACTAACATGCTAAAGAATGCTTGAAAAGGAAGCTACTGACTTGCTTTACAAGTAGGTGATATAGTTGCAAACTTGTTTAAAAAAACATCTTGTGAATTTGTTTACAAACAACTTGTAAAGTTACTTAACAAGCAAGTTAACTAAGTTGCTTAACAAGTAAGTTGTAGAAATGCAAACTTGTTTAACAAGCATATTATTAAGTTACTTTCATACATGTTATACACCTGTTTAACAAGCAAGGTGTAAATTTTATTTTACAAGCAAATTGTAAACTTGTTTAATAAGTAAGTTATTAAAACTAACTTTACTAACTTGCTCAACAAGCAGGTTAGTAACGTGTGTTACAAGCAAGTTAATTATCTTGAAAAGGGGGTTTTAAGTGGAGCAGAAGGCTGGGGGTGCAGGGGGCAAGAAATAGAATATTAAAAAAGTTAAGCAAGTTATTAACATATTAAAATATTATTCTGAACCAACATTGTAGTAATCAAGATGAGTTTCTTTTTGGTTCTACTTATTTGACAGTTTTCAAGACCAGTTAGATGATGGATAAATTCAATCTTCATGGAATGTTAAAAATTTAATAATTTACTCACGGAACTACTAGTTCTAAAAGGGTCCAAAACGAAAAAACTGATTTTTTCAAGAAGTTACAGAAATGTGCATGAAATAATGCCAAAGTTTTAAAAAATTGATATCTTGTTGGCGGTTTAAAATTAAGTAGGTTTCTTATTAAATTGCACACTAAAGTTATGGTCAATGGGTAATATAAACAATAAAAAATTTCAGAAAAATCTAAAGTTAGAAAATGTACAATTTGACCTGAAATATTCCGTACGTGTAATTTACACTGTATACTGTACAGGATATTTTTTTATCGGTGTGAAAGTGTTAATGTATGTGTATGTTGACTATCTACCCATTCTATGGCAATCATAACTAAAAGCTCTGTGGCAGCTAATAAATTCTGAGATGTGCTTAACGACTAGAAAATGTTGAATTAATTAAAATGCACTGAATCTTCCGCATTAAAAATCAATTTCCAGGTTGATTATTCCAAGCTTCTTTTTTAAGCCTTAATAAAAGATGTTCAGTCAGGGAGTAATTAAAATAATGTTCGGTGTACTGGGGGTTTATAAAATTTTTATTAGGCTTTCATCCTTATGCACATCTCGCTGTCAAGTAAATCATTTTAATGTAAATATTGTAAATTCTATCGTCTAGCATATATTATTGCTACATTGGCTGTTTTATCCTAAAGGGGTCTTTATTTGTGAGTATTTAAGTTTGTGACGTATTTGTTTTTAAGCCTTGTCGGTTGATATTTGCCATATGTATTTTGAAACAGCCAATGCAGTTTTTGAATTGTTTCTAGGAAGCTTTTTTTATTTATTCTGGCATAGGAAATGCTTCGGACGATTTGGCTGGTATTTTTGTATTTTAGGAGTGCTAAGTAGTATTAGTAATGAATTGTATCGTATTTAGTGTTTAATGTTAAGTACTCTATTTTATGTCATAGAAATCGTCAGAAGCATGTTCTAAAACATTTGCAAAAAGCGGGTGGCTTTTCTTATTAGAAAATCTTACTTCTTTTTTCTTTTTCCTTCGTCCAAAACCGGTCTGTAATAAAGTTGAAATTTTAACATTGAAAAGCACAACAATGCATCTACTCTACTAAAAACATCATTCTAAAACCAGTTTTCATCTCTTAATCTCCAGAATAGACCAAATTACTTTTTATTGAAATAATGGGGTCAGTTATTGAGATATCTGTCTCTATACATTACCAAGATTATTGCAAAACTCAATACCTTTGTATAAAAATGCGGAAAACGATTTTAATCAAAGCCAGAGTCGTATTTTCGAAATGAAAAGTTAATTTACTTTCTCGGTAAGTATTACCTATGGATATACGAAAGCATCGCAAAATTCCCTAGTGAATAAAAACACGCAAACAAGATAAGATGAAATATTTGCCATAAGAAAAAATAAAAATAAAATATTCTGCCTGAAACTGTATTTTTAAAACACATATTTCACATTACCCGTAATTATGTGAAGAAAAACAGAGAAGGACTTCAAATAAATACAATTCTTCTAAAATATTTTGAAAAATTCGCTTTTGCAAATCGTCTTTTTTAAAACATTTTAATTAACTCATTTATTAAACAGTAACATTTTGTTTAATTGATGCCTGTTCCCCATGCTAAGCGACAATTTACGGGAACATAAAATGTCAAGTTTGCTTCAAATACTTCCATGAACTTGTTTAAAAATAAACTCAATTGCTTCAGACATTTTTATAAATCGATAGGGCACCGTGTTTGCCTGTAACGCTCACACCGTCATTATTTTACTTCAGTCGTCGCAAAACCCAAGGAAATGATGTATGGAATTTCTGTAGTGATAAATGCATGTCTGCTAGAGATATTATGATAAATTCTTGATATGGAAGAGAACGAGAAAGATGTTAAAATGTAAATACAATAATTTCAAAGAAATTTTTTAATGTATGTAAATGTACCTATAACACTGCAATTGTTTCGCCTTACAATGGCTTCTTCAGATTGAAGAATTCTGAATATTAATTTACAAAATTTACAAAACATTGCTGAAATACTAGCGGAGCGTAGTAGAGTAACTGTTAAGAAGCAGGAGATGACTACTGTATGTAGTTAAAATTAAATATAAAGGTGAAAATTTAACAACGAAGACTTATTTGTTTGAATTTGATAATTAATTGAAGTATTTAATTTGTTTTATATCTTCATGTCCATAATTTCTGTTAAACTTAAGTTTTTGTAATATTATGACGATTTTCCTTGGTTGATGTTTAAAACTTATTGCAATCGCCACAAATTAAGTATTTTGCTTAACAGCCAAAACCAAAACCGCTAGTTATTCCAACACCCTCCACCTCAAATAAAGATTTGAATAAAACTACGTTATTTATTAGACCTAAGACCTCTTTTAACGGCAATGTAAATTTAAATTACCTACATCGTTTTGAAATCAATAATCATGATGTTAATTCTAATTAATAGCGTAATTAACAAAGTGAATTTTTGACATTGGAAACAGAATTTGTATCACAAATAATTAACATCTGAATTCAGGTCTAGTTTTCACATAATATGAATTCGAAAAAATTAGTTCCAAATTGTATCCACGACGACCTGAATCAGGTCAGCATCAGTTCACCAACTGGCCGGAAAAGTCTCTACCAATTTGTCGGCACAGTTAAGTTTCAGATTTCAAAATATATTTTTGATGGACCAGAAAACAATTTTTTCAACTTTCGTAACTTCCAAAACATTTTTTGCATAATTAATTGAGCTCTAACAAATTACCAAGTTTCATTCTAATCGAAAAAGGCCTTTCGTCTAAGAACAAGTATTCTTCAACCTGAAGAAGTCAGCTTACGACGTAATAATTATCGTGTTACACATTAAAAAAATGTTTGAAACTGTTGTGTTTCTGGTACTAATATAATTTTTCAACAAGTTCGTACTGTCGACAACCATTAATTTTTTGAAAACGTTATGATATTATGGGTCGTGTACTTCAAGTATAACTGAAACTTCGACGAACTTAAGCTTACAACCCTTAATGAGTAACCAAAATAAACGAATGTCCAATGTAAGACAAACTGAAAGGATTTCAATGAAATTGGTAGATACACTAAAGCCGGAGAAGCTGAAAGCGTCGATTGATGGACAGCCTAAGCTTGTTAATAAACGACTTTCTTTTCTAGTAAAAACGAACGTGAAAACTCGCTGTTAGTACTAGATGAGTCAGTGGTGACATTGATTTACTAAACTAGCATCATTTTCTAAGAAATAATCTAGTGACATTTCTGGTGGAGGCGCCGGACAGTTATGAGTACTAAAAAAAGTGAATTTGTACAAAGTACTCTAAGACATATATATGTAGGTAGGTAGGTAGGTACCACAACATCAAATTTATTTGATCCTGATAATCTTCAAATGAGAAATGGATGTACAAGTCTAGTTTTCAAGCTAAAAATTATGTTGTGACTAAACGTCCGCCAGCGGAATTATCTTCTATAAAAAAACTCCACGGTGGACTTAGTGCTACTATGGTTGAAAATCCGCAGATATTTTGATTGAATTTTTCAATTTCGCAGTGTGAGCCAGGAACGATACGGTAACAAAAATAAAGGACAACAATAACTTAATTCGTGCTCTAAATTGTGAGGGCCTTGCGCCCTACTTTCTGGCGTAGTCCGGAGAGACTGCCCCCAATATTAGTAGCTCCAAAAAAATTTTAAAATTTACTAAACATTTAAAATAATGGCGGATTTTCAACGAAATGACTAAGTCTGCCGGCTGGCCTTTTTTTATAACAGGAAATTCTGCATTTCCTAAAATTATATTTAAAAAATACGTATTTAAGTACCAAAAATACTGAATTTCGATATTCATTTTTTTTGGTACCTACTTGTTTTTTTTAACGATGTATTGGTGGTGTTTGATGAGTGAAGTTTTAAGTGTGACGAAATGTACGAGTTTGAACTGGCACGAGCAAAGCACACATGGAGGAAAATCTATTATTTAGATCTTACCTCTCCTTCAGCTCTTTTCTTTTCGAGCTCTTTCTGCTTTGCATGTTCTTCAGCGATACGGGTTTCGATAGCAGCCAACGATTCACGTGTGAATGGACGGAATAGGCAGCGTTCCTCTTCGGACAATGCGTCAGAGGCTTCGGACATGTCTCGTCACACTTAGGCCCCCTCGATACCCTAAAAATTAAATTTTCAATACCTAGTAGCTTTTTTGTCAAAAATTGCGTGGCCAGTTTCTCATTGGAAATATAGAAGATACCTATTTAATAAATTTTAACAGTTTTTGGCCCATGAATCCATCACGTCAATATGGGATTGTGGTAGAAACGTAGATATTTCTTACCATAGTTACTATTAATGTTTGTACAAATGCAATCCTCTGCTAATAATTGGACATAATTTTATTAAAATTACTAAATATTTGGATTGCATAAAAGAATTTCTGAAAACGCGGTGAAAAGATAATTGCGACTAGTTTCTTTTTCATTCTCTGTTTTATATAAATTGAATGTGGTCGGTAATTAAAGTAAAATTAATTATAAATATGGTTTAATATTAGCTCAAGAAAATCAATTAAAACCTTGAAAATATCTAAGGATAGTAGACGAAACGTTGATTGTCGTGTTTTGACAAGTATAAAAACTTTTTCCTTAAACAATTGGTTTTGATATCTTCATTCAATTGATAGTTGCAACTATTGCATTTGTAAAGCCAAATAGGATTAGAAAAGGATAGCGAATTAGGCTTGGTGTTCCGACATCTTTATTTTCTTAACTTAATAATGTGTTAAGTTAAATGGAAAATATCCCTTAAAGTAATTCCTTTTCGCGCTTTACAAAACCTTAGCAATTTGGATTTTCCCATTTATTCTTACCGTGCCTACGCTTTTATTTTCGGTTTATTTCTTGTTCAAGTTCAGCCTGGTGAATTATTAAATAATCCGCAGAACGTAAATACGACATTTTGAAACAACCAATGTCTTTACTTATAATTATACTTTCCCTCTCATTTTAAATTCACTACGTCGACTGAACAAGGTACCAATATAATACCTATTTATGTGTTTTAGTAAATATTTTTTGGTCTGGTAATTTTGAAGAATTCCAGTTTTTTCTCCATTTTCTTTTAATAAGACCCAGGAGATAAACTAAAGGGGTTACAGACAATACGACAGTTATCTATTACCTACATGTAACCTAATTCGTAAATGGGGTATGACCTGAATAATGATAAGGGTATATGAAATGAAGATTATTATGTCAGATTTCCTCAACGAAGCATGCATTACGTGATGGCAAATTTAATTATGTATGTATATAGAAATAATGACTGCATCAAAGTATTGCTATATGCTGCTGGGAATTTTTAAATTTACAAAATTGTGGGGGTTGTCGTTGATGGAACTTAAAGAAAAACGAAAGGAAAAAACGAAAAACGCTGAGATAACGTTCAATGTAACATCAAAATGCAATTGTGACCCACCTGCATTGAGGTTTGTCGAAATAATCACATGTCACCGTGTCTAACATCGAAGACAATCGGTTACATGGACAAAACGATGCACAACAGCGAAAGCACTGCAAAGCGTAATGTGTTTAGTGTGGGCTCTGCAAGTATACAGTAATAAGCTTTGAATGGATTGTGAACGGGCCTTATTGTCGCCTCTATGCGACAAAATAAATCGATATTAAGAAATGACCCACAAATGTAGTTGGTCGGATGCAGAATTCGAAGGCTCTCTGACTTTTGGTAGTTTTGACTTATATTAAAGCCACTCTACTTACATCAACTTTCTTTATTATGATTGTATGTCCTTGAAAAGTCATGTAAGGTATTAGTCTTCATTTATTGCTAGTTGGTGGGACTAACTCGGAATAATTTCGCGTTGGACAATGGGCACTCGCGAATGCAAACGCGTTCCGGGCCCATTTTTCTACAACTGATCGACACGATAACCCGTTCGCGTTTTCTTCAGCATCGGTTGCTCAACGGCGGCCATTTCATTCAAGCTTTTACGTCCATCTTGACGCAGGGAGCTTTGGGAAAACGCTTTAAGGAGTGGGGAGCGATGCGCCGCCGCTTTCGACCCAATTTTATTAATTACAAAGGCACATGCCGTTCCAATTACCGCATGTGCTTAGTCCAAATCTACAACCACTAAATTTTCCCGAAAGTCCGATTTCTACTAAACTCCTTCCATCTAAATTCAGCGACTGTTGATCAAACTGGACGACGTGGAAAAACTGAAGCCCAAGTTGGTACAAATTCTTACACCTGCCCTCTTTTCCACTAGACTCTGTGACGCTTGTGACGTCACGAGTTTGGTGTTGTTGCGAAAAACGTTGTCATGGATACAATGCAACTGTTACTGCTGTTGCTTACGAAATCGATAGGGGAGGGGCCCGCGCATTTTCACCCTAATGTTTCTAACCCTTGCGCTCAGATGCCACTAGCTTTCCTGAATTTCCAATCTTTCTTCTTAGAAATCTGCAGGCGTTACTATTTCCCGAAAGCTCCGTGCGAGAGCTTTCAATCTCTCGTCAACCGGAGAAGAGTGTGGTGCATAATTTATTACTTTAGATTGTTTTATGAAATTTTAAACACAGCAAATGACTACTCTATCGAAATTTGCCTAAAATTTGCGAGCTTTCTGAATATAGACCCTTTACTAACGAAAACACAAGTTCATAAATGTTTTATAATATTTGAAATGATGAAATTTAGGGTTATTTGTAAATAAATAACAATCAAAACAACAAATAGTGTATAATAATCCACATGAAGTTAATATCCTCCCTGTAATAGTCTCTGAGATGGTTGATATCATACAGAAAAGCTTTTTGACTTGAAAAGAAGTTTAGATACCGTAGGAATGACATAGAGGGCGACTAATATGACGAACATTCCTTCACCCCTGGGGATATAACTGTAATCTTTTGAAATTGAGACATAAAGCGATTTTGGAACAATGCAGTTGAAATGCATAGGTATAGATCATACTTCAAATGACATTTGGCATTTTTATCAACTTTAAACCGAGACCTAATGCTGGAAAATGATATCAATATTCTCGCTCTCTATCCGGCTCTAAGAAAAGTACCTAATTTTTTATGAAATATAAATTTTATTA
>NW_020438901.1:522081-605656 GCF_000699045.2 Agrilus planipennis
AATTAAAACTCATGCACGACAATAGTAAAAGAATCGTATACGACAATTTGATAATAATAATTATCATTATATTATGGTGGCAATTACAAAATTAAAGAATATTTCTTGTATTGGGTTAAAAACTACAATCTTATTACATTAAGGCGCTCTAAATCTTATTAAAAAGAAACCGTGCAGTCCGTAACTGTAAGCGAATTGAAACTTAAGTTATTACCGTAAACGTTGTGCAGTGGTTTTTTAAAATCACGTTAGTTCGTACATCCCTACTCAGCTAATTCGTTTAGCTAATTGCGGGTTTCTTTGTGCAAAGGACTCGACGTATTATAGTCAGTAAAAGTAGGATTTCCCCTACCAGTTGGCGCTAGCAAAATTTAATTTAGCATGCTCTCTAGAATCTAGATTAAAGAGCAAGCAGGTAAATAAGCCAAAGCTGTTTCGAGCTGATGTCTTACTCTCAAACTGGAATTCAGATTCATACATATGGATGTACATCGCGCACCCTTCAAAAAGAATTTTACCCTCAAAGGAAACTTTGCAGAAACCGATATCCAGTCAAACGTTTGGCATTTAATATGTTTTCGAAACTGAATGCTTTTACGTTTAAAACTCGCCTTGAACTAGGATTAGAAGAAATATCTACTGATGATTTTGGCTGCGTTGGTTTTCAGCAAGCAACAAAAAATTTTAGACTTGTAGGATGACAGGTCATTTGGACACCTTAGCAAAATGGAAAAATGAAGATTAGGCAAGAGGTCGTTCCTCTACTGTTCTACATAGATTGTCTTCGGGAAATCGGAAGATTTTCTTCTTTCCAATTGGTCCAATTAATTTTTAAATTTTATGGGAATTGTGGGCAATATTGTTGCGAATTGGGCTCCCCCAGTCGTGTAGACAATAAACGAATGGTGTTTGGAGTTGAAATAGTTAGTAGAGGCCTAAGTTGGATCCCTGTGGAACATCTCAGATTCCGTTTACGACATCGGTAACAATAAAACTCGGCGTCGTAGTCAATAGCTAAGATCAATGTGGCGCGCGATCGCGCTGCTAGGGTGGGGCAGACGCCACACGACGTCCGCGTCCCGCGCGTCGTTCCCTTTAGAAGCGCAGTCGTCTTTGACAACGTGCAGTTTACTCGGAGTATCGAACGCAGACGGCAGCATTTGGTGCGGCGGTTATAAGAAAAACCGCGTCGAAAAATTAAACTCATTCCAATAACATATCAGAGCGATTTTACCATTTGACATTCATGTCCTTTTTAAGGACAGTGATTCTGAAACGTTGAGAATGCCCTAAAAAACGTGTGCCGTAGTGCTTTTTGCACTTTGAACTGGCCGTCGTTTGTCAATGTTGCAGATGACTACTTTTCCAATATGTAAAACATGTAAGGTTTTCATACTTGCCTTTCTATGTAGAGCACGTTTTGTTGTTTCTGTTTTCCTAGCTGCTTTTTTTTTTTTTCAAAAATAACATCATTGCTTCAATCAACTACACGAGGCACACCGCTAAGTAAAGACGAATGCACGACATGCACATCTCCTACATCCATCACATTTCAAACTTCAAATATGTTTCCGATTCATATGGAGACAACAAAAAACAGCCGTAAATGTGCCTTATTGCAATTATTTCACTAATTTGTATACTGATGCCTCTTTTTTGTTGTTGTAAACAAATTGAAATGAAAGTAAACAGCAGGGAAATTGTATTTTCTCCACAACGTCAGAAATGCTACAACGAAATTTCTTTTGCCAAAATAACCAAGTTAATAATAATAATTCAAATTTCGTTAATTGTTTCGGCATCCAAACTATTTCGCATAAAAGTTTATGGACCAATTTTTACAGGCTAGAGTGGTGTACAGGATTCCACGTCAACTACTAGGCAACGAATATTAAAATTGTTTATATTATATATTTAATTTTAACTCTCAACTAAATTAAATTGTTTGATGATCACCTAGAGTCAATCAGCGTAAAAAGTTGACGACTTCCTTTAACGACGCACTTAAGCGATGGTAAGTATTGGCGAACGAAAACATAAAAATGAGAATTAATTTCAGTAAAGCGTTCAAACAGGAACCACGTGCTTCTGTATCTGCCAATCAAATCACTAGACATATTATGAAAAATGTTATCTCCAAACGAATTGATATTTTAACAACTTGGTTAAAGTTATTTCTAAACTACAAACCATTGACTTCTCTTGTGAACACATACACATATAAATGGCTCTGTTTATTAAGCAAAAAATTTTCATTAGTTGATTCCATCTTCTTTTTCTTCCTCTTCATTCGCTTTCCGTCTGGTTACGTTTCTAGCGGAAGCCCTTTTCCCATTCTTAATGTTTGTTCAAATGGGTTTTCTTTTGTTTACATTTCAAGAAGAAAAACGAAAAGGTCTACAGTTAATAGAAATCTTCTGGTGCAAAAAATGCCTCGAAGGACCTCTTTGTATATGATAGTCCAGCGTCATCGCTGGTTAGCTTCTATAGACATCACCTGAATAATAAGCCGCGGAACTATTTAGACTGGAACCATGAGAACAACCAGCCACATAAATTTCTATTGTATCTACTAGTCACTTGGTTACATTATTTTCTGAATATTACTATTGAGAGATTTATCTAATATATTTATAAACAACTAATTATTTTTTGTTTTACAATTAATTAAAAAACTTCATGTAAAAAAAGTGCCTAGAGCACTTCTTTGAATGGCCTAAATATACGTAATAAATGATCAAGTAGAGAGTCAGGCCCAATACCGCCGTATCCTCTCTGTGCAAGGATTGATAAAACAATTTGCGGGCCTAGCGTCAATCATCAAATATAGGGAAGAGATCGCGGCGGGTCGACCAGTCTACTGCACTTGCAAGTTTTTTGTACGTGTACACTAGTTGTTCGCATTTTCAGTGAAATACTCATATTGCTGGGCACATGCATATTGTGAAAAGCATTCGAGCACTTACTGCACCTAATTCTAAGTTTAGTTTTTTTCGGTTTTTTACAATTTGATTCATCGCCACTGTTGAAAAGAGATACAAAATACATTAAGGTGCAGTAATATTGACTTAAGAAAGTATATGCCATCCTCTTGTTATTTTAATGTAGTTAGTTGCACAATACACATCGCATGACTATAATAATTTGTAGTTGCCATTAGCTTAAACTTTTTCATGATATGTCAGTTACGTAATCATGGAAAATACATCGAAATTGCTTCTACAATAAAAATGAATATAGGAAACTACAATGGAAAATTATATCGCGAGCAATAAATATTTTAAGTCAAAGATTTAACTGGTTTTCCTCTTTCGATAAATCAAAAATTTCTACCAACGTGACTGTCGCTTGTAAATATGTAAATAAATGTGATTTGTGCGATTTGTACTTATAATTTCAAATTTATTCCAGTACATACTGAATTTAAATATCTGACAATTTATCAGTCACTTGCTAGTTCTAGTTCATACATGTGTTTTAATTTCTATAGTTTCACTTTATTTTCTTTCATAATCCAATTCAATGCATTTTACCAGTTTCAAAGTAATTACTCATAACGCAGCACAGTATGCTTTGGTCTGCCTACCCTTGTTTTCTGTGATTTCCACAAATAATCTTTTATATTTGTCTTCATTTCGTCCTTTTTATCTGTCTCTTTCCAACCACCTATCTCCAGGACTCCTAAGAAAATGGTAACGAGGACTTTCCGCTCTGCCTTCCGGCTTTGCCCTACACTATTGTCATGATTTGTTGAATATACTTGAAATGTTTTGTGATATTGCCTTTTTAAACATGCCTCATCAACCTTGCTACATCGAAAACAACCTTAAAAGTACATTTGTGTACTTACTACTAAACTTTTTATTCGACTTAAAGGGGTCTAAAATTTATTTCCCCAACAAGTTTATCACATTTACCTATTTTTAGACTGTGAGGTATACATGCAGGATTTATGAACTTGTCGAAATTATAAGGGTTTCATGATTCAGTTAGACACCATTACCAGCAAACTTGTCTAGTTGAAGCTTTCAGTTGTTGATATCGATAAATTATTTTTTAATGAGAAGCATCGATCGGGAAATGAATTAAAACACCAATTAACCAAGTTTAATACAGCTCAGATAACCCGTGTAAAATCGCTGCTTTATGCTAGGCGTTGAGAGGTGCGGTATGGGTCGAAATTGTGGACAGAACCACTCGTGTGGGCCAGTTCAGTACTATTAAGAATGCCACAATGAGCTCGATCAGAGATCCAGAGAATTCATTTGATGTACTATTCAGTGTAGGACGACGGGTCAAAAGACGTAAGGTGTGAATTTTACTAATTTAATACATAAACATCTTTGTTTTAGTTTTTTTGGCTCTGCAGCTTCAATTGTGATAAAATGTGACATTAAAAGAATAAGCAAAACATTTAGGTAGTTAAGGGTTGAAAGGTTTGTATTTGTGTGTAGAATCTATATTACAATCCTTAGCTGCTTATCTTTTTTTTTTGTTTACTCATATCCAAACTAAGGGGAAGATATGGTGAATACATTGTGACATTAAAAAAATCCACAACTTGACTGTTGTAGAGTAGTATACCGCTGGCGTTGTCAAATACTTATCGAAACTAGATAAGGAATTACACGAATTGATAACGAAAGTGTATCGAAAGCTCATAACGGAAACATCGCAAAAAAAAGCGATGTCTAGTGTCGGATACATAAGGCCCTTATAAAGCCATTAATGACCTATATATAGTGGAAACATGGCTTGACATTTTTAGGGATCGCCCAAATTAACCCTCCAAACACGTATACTATAAATCAATGGCACGTGCTAATGAAATTAGAAATGGCAAATATAATTAATAATAATTATTAAAAAATTGTCGAAATTTCTCAATATATTTAACAATTGTTTTAATTCATATACATCGCGGGCCCTATTGAATGTTTGTTATAATCGTTATTATCTACATCTAAAAATAATTATTCTCTATTTTTAAATACTAGAATTTTGAAATTTTCCTCCAATCGAACACAGCATTAAACATTTATTTGTAATAGAAAATAATAAATTTGTCAAAAATAAAGGCAAAGAACTGTACAATAGTTTTCTTAATTTTGTGAAAATTCATTTAATTGTTATCTACTGCAAATTGCCTTTTATATATATCTTATAGGACCGACGACTTTATTATGATAAGCTTTTAAGAACTGTGCTTCTTGCAATTTTTTCTTTCTAATGCGGAAAGGACATATTTGTTAAGTAAAATTTACTAGAAAACTCAGGAATGTGAGTTATAACACATGATAATTAAAAAGAAACATTTTTTATGACTAGTCCTCTTACGATTTGCTTCAAATTAAAGTGGTAGCTGTTGAAAAAAAAGCGAAGGTTAATATGATTTATTATCACATCAAATTTACGGAAGCTTAAAAACTAACCAGCAAATATATTAGCAAGATGTTTTTTTAAAACCGATGCAAAATTCAAAGCAGTGAATTTGGAAATTCATCTGAATTACACTCGAAAAAAACAGTAATAACAAGGAAGTCGCAAAATTATTTAAAATCCTAGACTCACGCTTACCTACTTAATAACACTCACACATTCTAAATCTATTTTTAAAAAGCCGCTGAAAGATTGCCTACTTAAAATTAGTTTATAAATCCTTTACTTTTGTTCACATGGTTGTTTCAACCAAACAACAGAACAACAGGAGTTGGTGCTTGAAATGGGTTAATTTGAAAATTCGAATAACATTATTAAAAATGTGTTAGTATAAGAGTGAAACGCGGATAATGGGCGCTGCGGAAAGAAAATGTTAAAAGCTTTTGTCAAGAGGATACTGAAAATGCTGTGGGTGAAAAAGACTTAATTAGAAATGAGAAAGTATTACAAAGCTAGTTAGGGGCATATTAGAAGCAGAAGCAGGAGTTAAGAGGGGCTAATGTAAATCTAGGTCAGATTAATATTTGCATATATTTAAATATGGTTATAGGCTAGGTTTTCTTTCTAGAAAACCAAAATGGTAGCTGTAAATACCAAATGGCGGTAGAGACGAAACAAAATTGCGTATCATATTGAGTGGCATATCACTGAATGTTTTTGAAAATCAACATGTATTTTACATTTATAAGATACGTTCAATAATTACACAACCTGAAGGTTGTGTAGGTAGGATTTTTACAAACCTCTAGTCCTTATCAAAATAGTATTTGTGCACAGGAATTAAGAATTATTAATATAGTTGCTAATAATTTAAATTACACAAATCAAAAAACCCAAACGCGAACTAAAAAGATACATTTCCTTTATAATATGATTTATCATCAGCTAGTAGAAGATGTTTTATACCTTAATTCGTGGGTAAATTAAAAACCTTTTTGAAAAAATCCACTCAACTATGATAAGTAGTTGCATGAGTCCTACTGGATGAATGACTCCTGTTACATCTACGCCTCGGACTACAACTATTTATAGTATTCGATTGGGAGATTTTTACATCGGCAAGAAGCTAACCGACAGAACTCAGGGTGAATTTCTTTTTTACAGACATTTCCTTTTATTTCCCTGAAGATTTTTTTGGCAAAAAAAGGATATATAAACAAAAGAAATTCACTTGGCGTAAAAAAGGGAGACCTTTCTTTTTCTTTCATCATTCACAAGTATTAGAGAAACCTTCAAAGTGCAAATAATCTTTAAAGAACAAGGACTCATTTGACACAAAAACTAAATATATTATAAAGTAAATAAAAATCTCCTTTTCCCTACGCTGGTTTTAACATGCCTAGGTTCGGAGAGATTCCGTAGGTCTGGTAACGTCATTAGTGGACTTCTTTATCCCTCTTACGTACTGTTTGCAGAGAAAGAAAAAAAACTGGTAAAATAGCTTCAATTACAATATGTATCGAATAATTAATAAATTCCTAAAATTGTTACTTCAAAATATTGTGCTCAAGTAGCGTTTACGGAAAGCATACGTCTTTTTTTTTTGCAAAATATCTAGACTAAAATTTATAATTAATATTTGTGGAATGTTGTATGAAGCTTTATTCCTATCGGCCATCTCACGACACCACAGCTTACTTAGTTTATTTTCTACGTAGTCGAGCTTTTTGATTTTTTTTTTAATTCAATTTTTTATTAAAAGGTCTTGTATCCATCCTTGTGTGTGAGCAAATAAAGGAAATGTAAATCTCATACGTCTACTCATGCCTCTTACTCAAACTAGAACATTGTTGAAATTAATAAGGCGCGAGACGAGAGAGTGTACATTTAAAATTAGGGCGGACTCTAGGAAAAGTTACAGGATTACAGACGCAGCATTTCAACTGATTATTCTGAACGACTTAACAAACTGAAAGCTGAATTAATATTTGGCTAGGCCATGTACGATATACGATAAAAAAAAAATCTTCTTTGAAGCGTCCCATTAACGACGTGTTTAAAATCGTGCTAACGATGACGTAGAAAGTGCGAAAAGAAAGACGTGTCTAAAGATGCAGATTTTTAAGATTCATAGCATGTCTACAAAAACTATTTTAACAAGAGAATATCTACAGCAAACGTGTGTTTCTGTAAACAGAATCGCTTCTTGATCCCATGTTTTACAGTAAATAAACGGTCACGTCAATCTGCACGTGACCAAACTTTAAAATGAATGTAAGCGAAGCACTTTCTAGTTCCTACAGGAATCATAAAAAGGATTTCAGAATATTTTCCACTCTTTTATTCATGTTCTGCTCTATAAACTTCAAATATTGTTAAAAATTATTGACAGTCTGCACTACCTGTGAGTCTTCTGACTGCTTCAATCAGCAACATTTTCTTTTACGGCCACTGTCAAAGATAGAACGTAATAATACCTGACCAACTCCAAAATTGATTACATTTTCAAATTCTGGGGGAATTATTATCAACTTTGTTCACTATTTTTCATCTACATCCAATCTTGAGTTGAAAGAAGTGTAGATAAAATTTGTACGTAACAGTAATGAACGCCGTTCATCAAATAATAATAATTATATTTTTTTGGTAGAATTTTTTATAAATCTTACAGTTAGTTTAAATGTTGATGTTCAATTTAAAATTGGAGAGCGTACGTATCATTCCGTTATCTTTTGAAAAGCATTTCACTGAACTTTAACTGAAATTTTTAAATTTTTTGTTTTTCTATTTAAACCTTTTAGAATTCCATTTTCACAAAATCCGTTCTTTGCGCGCTTCTACTTATCTAACAGCTGTCAAAATTTCATTCAAATCGACCGAATAGTTTTCGCTATGCGTAGATCATCAGTCAGTCAAGACAAGCTCCCTTATATATGCAAATTATTTCTGTTGAACTATTTCCCTGTCTTATTATTTGCGTAATCACAAAGAAGGAGAGACAGAGTACACAGTCAGTGAGTTGTGCGACATCCGCGGTGCTCGCTAATGTTCCCGCGCGGTATTATTTTAAAAAATTACCATAAAAATATCAACTACATTTGATTTTTGCTTTTATTAATTGAGGAAAATTTCGCCTTGTTCTTGCAGACATATTCTCATTCAGATTTTTACGGTTAGATTGGCAAATTTAGCCCTATTACGATATTAAAAGTGCGAAACCAATTTTACTCATCACTATTTTTGTTGGATAAATCGAGCAGTTAGTTTTTCTAGATACGTTTTAAAAGCCTGAAGGAAGCTGAAGACGTAGCTCTTTTTACACTACCTAATAGCAGGCTTACAGACATTTAAAACGGTAAAATTGCGCATCAATACTAATATAAAGTCATACTTTATAACCACTTAAGTTAAAATGTATGCATCTGTAAACGTAAAATTGTACAGGGTCGTCTACACCGTTTTACTAGTCAATGTAGAAAATGTTGCATTTCAATTGTGAGATATTGGAACATATTTTTCCAAATTCTAAAGTGTTTAGGTGATAACCTTTAGTATAAAAGTGCACACTTTAAAAAAAACAGTAGTTTTAGATAGAATCAATCAGCGCATATTCTCCTAGGAGGTGAACAAGAACCCCAAGAACCCTTTGGTACAAGCGGGACCTATCTAATCCCTACAAGGCTTAGTATACTTGGTACTTCAACGAGAAGCCTACTTCTCTCCTCCAGGGTCCTACATGTAACCACTACCACTATGAATCCAACCTCCGGCATCTGGACATGTAAAAGGATTTGCCCCGGACCTCCTGTAGTACCAGTCTCCATGATTTGTATGACGTTCGAGGGACGAATCCCATTCCGGGACTGGTAAACCGAGTTCATGAAATCGCCTGCATCCCCTGATCCACACATCTTTTGCTAAGATTCCAGCATTTTTTCATATGTTTAGTGGAATCGGTTGCCTGTGACCTTAAGTTTAGGGTTGAACGTCGTGCGTCTGCCCGCTTAGCTGGTCTCGAATGTTACTAGCCTCGGATACGACCATTGTACGGTAAAACAATACTGTTAAGGATAATACAGTTAAAATGCATTACAACTCCAGTTCGTACATGGGGGAGAAGCTTTATGCTTATGATAGATTTTGTATGTTAATTCTAGTAAAAATCATCGCCTATAACCCAGTTCAGCAGCGTCATTGTAACCCTTTAAAACATTTTAAATCTAGATAGATATAACGCCAGTCAGAATTCGAATCAGATAGCCTATACAAAGTTGTTACTAGATACTGTGTATAATAAACCGATTTATTGATCGAGGATTTCCTAATCAAAGGCCACCACCACTGATAGCAGAATCTGACTATTATCACGCTCGTAAATATTGTAGCCTGAAAGCGGAATCTCAGTTTAGAGTTAGCTTCAGTTTCATTTTTTCATCGCCCAGTTATTACAATTGATATACGAGGGTGGATTGATAAGTTTCCGGCCTAACCAAGAGATGACGCCACTAGGCCTACCTTGAGGTGACATTCTATAGTACCATCCTTGGATAGCTTGTAGCTATAGTTTCAGCCCGATCTCCTTGCTAGTGTAGGTTTGACAGCACGCTGAACAAGACGCCTCTGTGGTTTTCGTAAAAATGGAAAAGCAGGAAAATCGTGCTGTCATCAAATACTTTTATTTGAAGGGGTTAACGCCGAAGGAAATTAAAAAAGAGATGGACTCAACACTGGGGACATCCTCCCCGTCATATTCAACCGTTAAGCAGTGGGTTTCCGAGTTTAAAAAGGGTCGTGTGAGCACCTCTGATGGGCCTCGCTCAGGACGCCCCGTTGAGGTCACAACTCCAGATATGATCGAAAAAATTCATCAAATAGTGCTGGGAGACCGCAGATTGAAAGTGCGTGAGATAGCTGAGACCTGTAAGATGTCATATGAACGTGTGCAACATATTTTGCACCAACATTTGCATATGGAAAAGCTCTGTGCAAGATGGGTGCCGCGTTTGCTAACAGTCGACCAAAAATTGATTCGAAAAAACATTTCTACCGCAAATTTGTCATTGTATAAGCGTAATCCAAGCGAATTTTTGCGTCGATTCGTAACCGTTGACGAAACGTGGGTCCAGCACTACACTCCTGAAACCAAAGAACAGTCTAAACAGTGGATTGGACCAGGGGAACCAACTCCAAAGAAGGCAAAAACAATTTTTTCGGCGAACAAGGTTATGGCTACTGTTTTTTGGGATGCAAGAGGTATTATATACATTGATTACCTTGCAAAGGGTAATACTATCACTGGTCAATACTACGCAGACTTATTGCAACGTTTGAGCCACGAGGTGAAAATTAAACGACCTCATCTGGCGAAGAAAAAAATCTTGTTTCATCACGATAACGCACCAGCGCACACGTCAATCGTTGCGACGGCTAAAATCAACGATCTAAAGTTTGAATTGATGCCGCACCCTCCTTACTCTCCAGACCTAGCCCCGAGTGACTATTTTCTGTTCCCTAATCTCAAAAAATGGCTTGGCGGTAAGAGATTTGCGGACAATGAAGAAGTAATCGAAGCTGTAAATGGTTATTTTGAGGAGCTTGACGAATCAGTCTATAGAGATGGCATTAATAGACTGGAACACCGCTATGAGAAATGTATCAGCCTTGGAGAAATGTTGAGAAATAAAAAAAAAAAATTTTTAAAAACCTTGTTTTTCTTGGTCAGGCCGGAAACTTATCAATCCACCCTCGTAGATATGGTAAAAAGTTTTAAATTTTTTCTCCAAATTACTGTACGACCAGTTTTCGTCACCCTATGTCCCTCCCCAGTACCTGACTTTCTGCAACCGAGTTTCTACACAACTTCGTATTTTATCTTCTACTTACTATTTTGAATCTTCCATTTTATGAATATTTCTACTTTTTTTACTTTCCTTTCGTTGCAGTTTCCCAATTATCTTTTCCTTCTTTTATATTAAAGCTGTCCATTCGACATCGTTGAAACTGCTTGTTACAGTATATTTATAACTGGTTGAGTTTCAGTAACTAACGCCGATAACGTTTTATATTATAGTATTTAAAAGTTTATATTGGAAGACATTCTCCATTTAGAGATGCATTTAAAATGTACCTAATCGTGACTACGCGTTCGTTTGCTTACAATCAACTCTAATAAACGTCTTCTAATTTTAGGACTTCCCGATTCGAGAACTAGGTATTAGAAATTTATGAGAATCTTATACCTAAACTTGCTACAGTTCCAATGATTTCAAGTCATACCGTAAAATAGAAAACATAAAATTATGAACCGGATGTGAACGGTGCAGTGGTTAACAACGCAAAATTCAGTAAATAAAATAATAACCGGTCAAGTATGAGTTTGGCATTGACCGCAACATTAAAAATCTATTGAGAATTACTTTAATTTAATTTCACTTGTGGCACTTGTATGTAAACACCACTGTTTTGCGAAATATAGATTGTTAAATATTAATAAAATTTATTATGCAGAAACAATATTCCCGATAACGCCTCAACAATTTGTTATTTATATTGGAGCAACCATTTTATTTGAAAAATGCTTATTTTAAACACATCATATTTGTTAGAACTAAAGCTTGTTGCATCAGCAAACAGCTGCTGGTTACGAGCGAATCTTATACTTAAATATCCACAGGTAGGCTTATCGGTATTTATTTAAATATTTCTATTATAGTTAATAGTAGCAATAACAAAATTTTTGTTACATCTTTACTGCAAATCAATAATATTTTGATATTGAAAAGAACACATTGAATTATTGCAACATGTTTATTTAAGTTTCGACATTATTTTAACCTAGTTGGTAATTTTCAAGAATATAAAGTAAATTTTTATTTGTGGACAGGGATTTCTTTTATTTCTAAACTTTCATGTAGATTATTAATAACAATAATATAACAGGTATAAAATGGTTTCTATCTAAACACAATTTAGCAGTGGCTATAAAATATAGAATGCCTTTATTCTTAATAAAATGTATATGTTCTTAAAACCTAGTTCGTTTAGATGTGCTACGTTGGCCTGTGTAGATTGTCTCATAATTTTTACATTTGGCTTGATAAATTCAATACCTACTTAATAACACAGGTTTTTATTTATTATTTACTAAAAAAAGCTGTTTATTATTGCATTTGTGCATTGAATATTTTTAGTTAGTTTCTACGTTTAAAATGTCAGGGAGAAAAAATTGTTATTAGCAGAACTAAGAAAATCTCTCCATGAAAACTCCAGGTCCTAAGCCCAAAGCTTTCACTGAAAGTGCTTTAATCTTAATAAAATATGAGTATTCTTAAAACCTAGTTACATGAACACTTTTAATTGGTTTTCATAAACAAGAAAATGAATGTTAGGTAATATTATTTAATTGAACAGCAAGAACTAGTTCTTTACAACAGAACTAAGAAAAGCTCACACCATGAAAGCTCCATGATCTAAGTCCAAAGTTTTCCCTGAAAGTGCTTTAATCTAAGTCCCAATTACATTTCACAATCCAAAGACTTCGAATTATTTATTATGCACAGTGAAATGAGAGCTTGAAGCCCTTTCATAATGTAACTCGTTTACTAAGTCGTGACTATTTGTTTATAAAAGGGTTTGAATTACACTGTTTCTAATTCTTGGAAGAACTAGAAGCACATTTTCAATGACAAAGCTAAAACACAAAATACTAATGGTAAAGCCCAGCTCTGTTCTATATTCTTGTAAATAGGGTATCATTTTCACAACCACTTCACATTGCAAGGTATTTTTTTACCAATTGTTCACAAACTCATCACCCCGTTGGAACTTTTATCCTTATTGCGTGTTCAAACAAACATGCCTACTTTTTATTATTGATAAGTAATTACTTATATTACGAACGTTTTGTGATTGTAGTATCTACATATCTTTATGATAAATTGATCAGCTCGTTCATTCCAGAAGATAATTGTTATTGTCGTTTTTCTTTAGTTACTTATATTATTTCAGTTTTCTACGTTAACTGACTGTTTTGCGTATTAAATAGAAATCTTGTGTCGTAATTATCGCTGTGATTGTTGCAAAGCTAGAATAATTTGTACGTGTTATTAAATAGGTAGATATTTGCGAAATATGAGAATGTTTAAAACATAAAAATTCCTATTTGATGCCAAGTTTGTGGCAAATGTTACTTAAATATCAAAAAATCAGGAACAAGCAGTCATGTCCATTTTCTTTATTCAGTGGTACCAATTTACCACAACAAATATAAAGAATTAGCTGGACTCAAATAAAGGGTTTATCGTCACCCTTCTTTTACATATTTAGTAATTTTTATATATTTATTGAAATCGCATAAAAGATCAATATGATTTTAAATAACAAACCATCTCAAATTTGAAATAAGTATATAAAAAAATGTAACATATCTTTGTTGGTACTAAAGTTTAGAAAGCATTTCTGTAATCATACAATAAGGGTAAACTTAATGTATATATATTTTTATTAGTTTCTTGAATTGCATCCATTTGAAATGAGGAACGCATTAACTGGGCCACATCCTGAATTTAAACTTTTACAATTTAAGGAGTTTAGCTGGTAATAACTTAAACGGTTTGCAAGACAATGCTTTTACATATAAAAACAGCTCGACTGTAATTCGGAACGTTTGTTATGTTAATTAAGATCGTGCTGAATTTTGATGAACCGGTAGGTCAAGGTAGAATTTTCACGAAACACATTATTAACTAACTGCCTACCCTTTTTAGTAAGTATAAAATCATTTATAAAGGTCAACAAAAGAGGCTAGTTTAGTAATCTCCGGCGTGATAGGGAAAGCTACTTCCGAAGGGGTATTAAAATACAGAAACCAAAAAAAAAATTAAAAAACCCCAGCCCCACCACAAAAATGGTTAATTCACAAGTGGTAATTAATATCAATTCAAATAATTCATCCCTAATACATTATTTTATAAGAAAAATAAATATGTACGTAATCGTGTAACAACTGAACATACGCTTCACTTTTGTAATGGCATTATTAATACCTATACCTCACATCCATAATTTCATTAGATCATTTTTAGCTACAAGTTGGCTTTATTGGATAAAAGAGTCAATCCAATTAAGCATCATGTTGGCGTTAAATACATTTACTTATTAGTTAGTTAGAAAATTATTCTTTTAAACTGATTGCCAATAAATAAAAAATTAGGTGACCGACAAAATCCAAAAGGAAAATACGTTTGAAATTGCATTTCGGTTCCTCAGTGTATTCTAGTGCTTACAGAATCCAATTTGAGATTGATAAAAATCGCTAATTAATTTCTGCAATAACTTAAGATGACCTATCTCAAAGGACAAGGTATTAGAGAGTGATTTTTCTTCTTTCACGTTTAACGCTGCTCGGCTTTCTTAATTTTCCACAAAATAGTTCACATCTATTGGGAATTTTTGCAATTTCCACATTTGTTCGTTTGGACTGTCCAATAACCGTAGGTGTTAGAGGTGAGTTTAGTCCAAGGCTATTTAGAATCATATGCGAGATAAGGGAATTTTTTAACACCTCAGCTATTTATTAATTGTAGAAATTGTAAGTTCCCCAGTTTACATAACTATCGACACTAGCTCATGACAAGCTCCTATATATGACAGAAAATTTCAGAATTTACGACAATCATTGTGTTGGTAAATTTAAAAATCTGTACTAAAAGAATTATTAAGAACTATCTTGTTTTCAATCCCAAATTAGTTTTAATTAAAGATCGGAGTGACAACTAGTTTTATCTTAAAATCAAATATATCAGAGATAAATTCTAGTTTTGACTAGGTATTTCTAGTTTAACAAAAGCATTTAGTAAAAACTAGTTCTAACCAGGGAAAACGCGTTCCATCTAAAAACGGGTTTTAACTGTAACATATGTAAGCTTCCATACCTATCTAAAACCTACACGATTCAAAAGGTATTAATTACATGAGAGGTGGTGATTATCGAATCCATTTGTGTCATTTATTTTAAAATCTTTCGAAAACTTTTTAACGTTGTTTTGGAATTCCACAGAATAAACATTTTTTAATACATCAAAGTTTCTTTTATTTATCGTCCGTACAATCAAGTAACCTAGTATTATATCTACATATCAATTAGTCGTCTGATTCAAAAGAATTCAATTCAGGAATACATTTAAAAAAAATATGTTAAATCTATTTTAACCGAAACGTATTTTAATTTAAAACAAAATTGTTTATTAAAATAATCCACCTTGTGTATTGATATAGTATTTCAATTGAAAATCATAAAATTTTATTTCGTTCCAAGTTGGTGTATTGTATTTTTACGGTTTCATATTGTACACAGTAGGTACAAATGCAGTCGTAAAATCATTTTATTTGTTGTTAGAAACAATTTTGAACAAGTCGTTACAGAACTCATAAAAAATGTAGCGTCAACATTTTGTTATTGTTTAGACATTTCAAAAATGGGAAAACAGGTAGCAAGATTACGCTTTTGTCCTTCGTTATACGAAACACACAATTGAAGTTGAAGATAAGGCGTAACTGCCGCGATCTTTTGAGGGAAAGTCTTTATTTTTATGGTTTAATGTTCTATTATTTATCACATATAAACTTAACTATGAACAAATGACATAAGGGTAATAAATTTACTTGCGAAGAGACAAATTGAAGTTGTTCTCACGTACAGGGCCGGATTTATTTATTTACGGTTCCAGTGGCGTGGTGTTTGATTGTTTTGCTTATGTGAATATGGGAATATGAAATAGAAGAACCCCACATCTAAAAAGTTTAGTTTCATTTACAAATAACACTTTAGACGAAAATCTATTTATCGTGCAACAACGGTTATTATCCATTTATTAATTCAAGAATCATAAATAAACGTAATTTGTGCCGGTTTATTCGAATCGAATGCCTATTAAATGTTTTTCGGCCGGCAACGAACTAGAAAATCGAATATTCATGCACCCCTAATATACATATATTTTAAGGGTAGGGATAAAAAAAAAACATTCGGGTGTTTCATTCCCACCAGCCAGTAATGCTGGTGGGCGGGCAGTCCTTCCGGACTACACCGGAAGGTAAGGCGGAAGGCCCTCTTCAGCCTGCTTTCAGGAATCGTGGAAATGAGTGGGTGGTGGTATGGGTGAGAAAGATGAGACGGACGAAATGAAGACAAAAGAGAATGAAAGATTATCTGTGGAATATTACTGCCCCAGCATTTGCCTAAGTGATCCAAGGAAACCACAGAAAAACTTGGATCAAGGCAGACGGACCGGTGTCCTCGAATGCTAGGCAATGATCTAAACCTCTGGGCCATGCCGCTCGGTGGCATGGGATATGCATATATGTATATATATACATCCAATTTTCTTTCCCAAGCTATGAATTGGCGAATTTTCTAAAATATTAAAAGAATTACCATAATGCTATTAACATTTATGGGCTAGAATTAAATAATATGAAAATAGTGGTTATGCTTTACGGGGTGGATTCGATTCTTTTTAAGAATATAGGCCATTTATGTATCGTGCTTTTTGTATGGTCGTTAAGTCACGCGAATCTCTCATTAACAACAAACTTCCTCCGAACATTTCAAGAAAGAAATAATCGAAAGTTAGTCATAATTTTAATAGGGTAGTTGACCTTTTCAAAGGTTGATTTTTATAGGTCAAAATAGTTAACAACCAATACTTGACGCGATATTTGACAAAACTTATCAAAAGGTATTTTAGTTGTTTTCACTTTAACGTTGCTATGTCAGAAACCCTTTAACTGTGCATGAGCAGGTTTAAAATTTCAGACATGCCACGAATTTTAAGTTCGAAGAACGCTTCACAGTTGGATCGAAATTTAAATTTACAATGTGCAGAAAGGGTTGGGATCAAAACAGAGTTAAATTCCGAATAATCTGTGGAATTTGATTATATGACCAACATTATAACGGGAATTTACCAGTTAGTTAAACATCTAACCCTTTGATCTCATCCTTAACTTGTATACACATACGTACGCAAAATATGTATATTAAGTTATCTAAATGTATATAAAAATTAAGACTTCTATACAAATCCTAGTTCAGAAAATCTGAAAAAAATGATGTGGACCCAAATTCGGGGGCCTGAAGGAAGGGTTACATATTAATTTTAAGTGGTTAATGGAAAGCTTTTGCATATCAAGAAATTTGCAATCGTTCAGTAAAAACATTTATTTTTTCATTGGTTAAGACATTACACTTTATACTTTCCCAAAACACCAATAATTAACACATCCACGAATCCATCCAAATATGTTTCAATTTCATATATTAAATTACTTATTTATTTTATTTATCTCCAAAGACCTAAAAGAAGGCATGATTATTAAAAATGAGATCTAGATTAAACGAAAGTTATCAGAATCGCATTTTCTTTTTCAGTACGTTCAGTATCAGAGTTGATTGGTATAGAGCATCAATTGTGCGAGGCCTGGCTTGCACTCGAGAGACTTATTTCGTGATACAAATAATAAAAAGGACATTATTACCACACGGATATTTCTCCGTATTATAAACAGGCAAAATCCTTGTAATAATGGTAAAATACGCATGTTCAGATGTCTACTATCTGTTTTGTGCAGTCGTGAGATAAAAAATTATCCGGAGACCACTCGGAAGTTGCGTTACTGAACTACCGTTCTACTAGAATGTTTTAAATAAAACTAGTAGCGAATTTGAGTTGATGTGTTTAATGAGAATGTTTCTTACATACTAACTAACAATATTAAATTTACTTAAAAACTAGAGAACAACTAACAAAGGGGGTGGAGTCTAAATGAAACATATTATGGTGGTGGATAAATGAAGGAATTTCCTGAATGTCGTCATAGACGAGAGGGTGTTCAACCAGATACAGAAAAGTTCTGAAAACAGGTATGAATGAGCTAACAAAGCCAGGTACTAGTGATAGAAAAACCTCATTTATGCTACCAGGAATTATTGAATTCATAACGTACATTTTGTCTGTATGACAATGAAATTATTCTAAAATATTATAAAACCAAATAATAAAGCAAAGGAATTTATGACTTAAAATGTTTGAACAAATGTTTGAAGTTGAACTGACCAAAGAAATGTAAATAAAGTAAATAATAACACTAAATCTAACTAAACGGAAAAGTTTTCGATTTAAAATGATTGTAAAAAATATAGATAATTATTAGCACTTAACACTATCTTTTCAGCAAAATTTAATGGATAAAAGGTTGGAATAGTGAAACGTATCTACAGTAATACCCTTATAATAATACAGCATCCGCGTATTTGAGGAATACTTCCGGAAATACACCTATACACACACCCGTTTTTGGATTTGCTTTAATTCCACTTGAAATAGAAACTACTGCAAGGGAATAACTGGCATACGTTTTAGTATCCGGTCCCAGTATTATTGTTCTCACAGAGAACGCCGCTACTAACCAACTAGTAACTTTATAACGGAGAAAGGATCTTTATAACGAGATTTATAACCAACTGACTGTAATAATCTTTCGAATCACGATGTAATTTAGAATACTGCCGCGTCCTACTATTGCGCCCTTATTGTATTCGTTATTGACTGAAAAAGCGGTAAATAAGTTAATAACAACCCAACAAACTGATAATAACAGCAACGAAAAGTATAGGCACTTAAAAAACATAATAAAACGACACTCAAATGTGCAGCATAACGGATAGGTGGCCGGGGGTGAGAGGAGGTATGGAAAAAGCATCCCCTGATGCGATGGCTGGATGTGCAGATATCAAAACAGATGGAAAATAAATCAATTTTTAAGGCTATTCTATAAAAAAGATATTTTTAATGCATGATTAGTACCCTGCGGCATGATAAGGGGTACGGGAAAGAATCGAAACAGAAGTACCTATAGGGGCGATAAGAAAAGCGCTCACTTCGAAAAAATATTTTAATTAAAAACAGATCATTATTGTATGGAACAGGATTGAGAATTGATCTTTTGGTTTCTTAGAAGTGAGAAGATTACCGTACCTCTTCCCGCAAGAAGATTCTTTTTCTACCTATCATCTTCCCTGGCCTACCTCTACCCTTCCTAACTCCTATTTCTGCCTGAGAAAATATCCTACTAACCTATCTCGCCTATTTCTTATTGACTTTCATAGAATCCTCTGTTCTCTTATTCTTTCTAATACTTCTTCATTTCTAACCTTCTCTATCCACGGTATCTTCATCATTCGCCTGTAACACCACATTTCGAAAGCTTCTAACCTTTTCTTTTCCGTCGCGTCCACTGTCTTTCGGATCCGTACAACGCCGTGCTCCAAACATACACCTTTAACAACCTTTTTCGAATTTCTAAATTAACCGTTCGCGAGCATACAAGTTCCTTCTTGTTATTAAAGGCGACACGACCCTGCGCTATCCTCTGCTTTAAATCCTTAATACTCCTTCCGTCCTGACTTACCTGACTTCCTAGATACTTAAAATCGGCCACTTCTTCTAATTTTTCGTCTCCTATCTTTACATTCGCTCTTTCCCTACTTTTTCTTCCCTTGTATACCAGTATTTGTACTTTACTTTTTTGTCAATATCGTTTCCATTTTATTTAAAGCTATCTCTAACTCCTCCTTACTAGATGCTAATACATATTGCTATATCATCTGCAAATATAAGCATACTAATCTTTCGTCCCTTTATATCTATCCCTACAGTTATCTTGTCTTGTATGGCGTAGTGTATTGAGTAAATTACATCAGCCAATGTGATATATCTGCTGTTTTTCCAGATCATTACATTTACTCCATGGGGATAATATGGGTCTAATAACGCTTATATTCTTTTATGTTCATGCCAGTAAAGTAGCCGACCATCGCTTATAAACCAGTCGTAAATCTAAATCATTGTTCTGATATTAAAAATTATTACTGCTTTAATTCGTCATAAAAAAATCTGAAGAATTCGCATCTTTTAAGACTGAATTGTTAAACTGGCTCAGTTTTCTTTAGGGATTTTTAGCACAGTTAGCTCAAATATAAACTCCTCCTTTTATGGGAACACGTAACTAAACAAAATGTTAATGGTACAATGGTTCTTGATTTGATTAACAATTTCATAGCGATATACCGATTGGCGGTTAATATATTTTTAATTAATGATCGCCTCTTTGGGTAAGAATTGTCCGTGATATCAAAAACAAACTTTTACAAGAAAATAAATCACTTTGTTTTATTTCCCAAATCTAAATCCAACCTAAAATTTGTTACAACACATAGGTGACACACAGATAATATAATTGGAAGGCCAATGCTGTAGGTACTCCCTACTTATTTGCTTCCATATATTGTGAATCCTAAGAGGTCTTCTCCGTTTTTTTTTTATTGCAAATGCTCTTCCACATTCTAATTAAAACGACAATCATTAAGTTTTTCTCAGGCCACATATACGTAATTAGTTTCACATAAACTGCTTATATAATCCACTGATACGGAAAGGAAGTGTGAATATTATCAAAATGTACGGAATGGATTCGGAATGTATCGCAAGAATCGATCTTTACGATTTTTAGTTGAGCGACCATTTAGCTGTTATCATTTACGGTTTTATTCATCTATGGGCTACCCTTTATATAATGGTTCAGATAACTTACTTAAAATAAAATTTTGCACAGCTTATGAACCTCTAATTTTTAACCTCGTCAGAAGGCATTAAAAAGAATAGGAAGAAATGGGTGAGATAGGACGATGGGACACCTTTTCAGTCATGAAAGGCTAGCTAGTGGAATGTTGGAAGCAGAAACAGGAGTTAAGAGACAGGGACGGAAAAAGCGATATGGGATGTTCTTGTTTTACGGAAATGCGAAAATTAGCTCAGGATAAGAAAGAGTGGAGGTGCGTGTTTAACCAATTTAGGACTGACTGCCCTATGGCCATGATTGGATACATGTACCATAAGAAATGTATTTTATTAAAACAAAATGTTATTTTTTAATAAAATTATGAGGTATCGTTATTTTCCGAAACTAGTAAATATGAAACAACGTAACGTTCGTTTTTATTTCTTTTTGTAATCTTAAAAAAGCCACAATAAACTGATCGAATTTTATAATTTTGCCAGGCTGTTCACGTCTATATAAACAGACTCCTATAAATATAGATAAAATAAACACAATGCCGTTTCACCGATTTATGTTTTGTCAGCTCAACAGTATTATATCGATCGATAACGATTGTTATCACGAATTTACTGATTGCTAGTTCGTAAAGTTACAACCCCAGGCGGAAATAGGTAAAGTCTGTTTATTAGAAATTACCGTAACTTGTTTTGCACTTACACTACAATTTAATCTTAAATACCGCTACGCTATAACAAGTGAACTATCTTGAGGATAAATGTAATAAACGTATAGTGCATGCTTTTCTTTGTCGATATTTTGTGTTACGATTAATAAAAGTTTTGCATGGACAAAGATAGCTAGCGCTTTACGATGGTGTAACTTTTTTTTAATAATCTGCTTCAGCTACATTTTTAATGTAGTTGCATAAAGAGTTGATGCAATGCTTTCGAAGCTTCATTTCAGAGGCGCTATTGTTTGACTCTCGGGTCTCTGAAAATTTCATTCTTTCGCATTTTTCCACTCAAAGAGGGACTTTCATAAGGAAATTCTCTATTTCCATTTCAGTGTATTGACGCAGCGTTTTCAATTTTCCTTGTAATAAAATTTTCATTATTTGGTCATTATTTACCTGCAAACATTATTCATACAACTTCTTTCATCGAAGATGAATTGTAACATAGTAGAGGCATACTAGAGCTTTTCATTTAAACACTTTGAATAAATGTCTTTTTAAATTTTGCTTCTATAAAAGTCTCATTTATTCGTTTAACACTGTTCGATTTTTTCGGTAAACGTGCTAATTAATTTATTTCTTTGTTCCAGGTAAATCCATGTTGATTACAATCAGCTTATGTTCTGTAGAGAAACAGAGACTGCCTCAAAAATGAGAGAAAATTCATTTAGGATGTTAAAGAAAGGTAAAACTAAAGTATTAATTATAATAACACTAGGTCTTATCGCGTTGATGTCCTAAATACATATCAAAGATCATATAAAACTAATTTTTATATCCCTCGGGAACAACGTTTTTTCTTCTAAATAAATGGTAGATACCCTATGTCCTTTTCTGTACCCCTGACAATGTGTCTACAAAAGTTTATGATGATCGATTGAGTATTACAAGGTGAAATCGACCACATAAAACTAATTTTTCTTTATCCCTCGGGAACAATATCTTTTCTGGATGAAAGGTACCCTATGTGCTTTTCTGTACCCCTGACTATGTGTGTACAAAATTTTATGGCGGTCGGTTCAGTAGTTAAGACGTGAAAAGTCAACAAACAAACAAACATTCATTTGCATTCATAATAATAGTAGTTAGGATTACTACTTATTTATATTTATGAAAGCCATTTATACAAAAAAAAAATTGATTATAAAATATTTATAACATAATTTGAGAGATATAATTTACTATATAACTACACCCAACAGTATTGTTAAGGAAACATCAATCGATAATTTTATTATTCTAGATAATTAAAACGGGTTAGCTGCTTTATTAATTACTAATTGCAACTGGAATAGTTTTTCAATTAAAATCATTTAATCATTCTACATAGCATAAAAAATCGTTAATAAATTTGGAAAAACTCCGTTTTTGTTGTTGAAGATATACATATGTAAAATGATTAATGTAGGACGCCAGTCACTATGTCCACCGTCAAGAATGCTGAGAGTAACTAATGTAATCCTGCATTACTACATTCCAAATTCCAGTTGACTTAAATGGCTACAATTTGCAATTTTAATTAATTCAAAAACGTAGCAATTATTATGAAACATGAAAGTTCGAGTTGTATTTAACAAAAAGATCTGCGATCGGATAATTTAGATATTCAAAAAAGATTGTTAAAAGTGTAAGTACCTTTCTAGCAAGGCTCTGAATGGGTGCAAAACTTGGACAGGCAGAAAATAAACGGTTAGAAGCGTTTCAACTGTGGTGTTAAAGGGGGATGATGAAAATGCCATGAACGAAAATAATCAGGAATGAGGAGGAATTAGAAAAAATTGTAAAACAAAGGGTGCCACGGAAGTTTGAACATAAAGGGTTACTTAGAGACATAGAAATAGGAATAAAGAGGAGCAAATGAAATCCTAAATCGAATTACTGTTCGTTATAGTCAAAGATGCTTTAATTTCGGGAAAATACGAAGATTGCCTCAGAATATAAGGTTCGCACCCAACTAATCTTCTGATCGAGGATGACGGTCCTGCGATGACGATGATGATGAAATTTCAATATTTAATTGTTTTTATCCGAATCTTCAAGCGATATATGTAAATATTTTCTAATTAACCCACTAAATTCTAAAGCAACCGTCTAAATTGTAAAATTGTATGTAGTATACCTTTGTTCATAAATTATAATAAAATATTAATGATATTTTAATAGAGTTTTCACATTATTCAGTAAATAATGTTGAATGCGTATGAATAAAATTGCAACAACTCTCAGTTTCTATTGCAAGCGTTTCTCAAATTAAACGTCAGGAGCGGTTTCAACATAAACAGACGATTATAATTCCGTAAAATATTTATTTAATCATGCTTAAACATCATTCTATAATTCTAAGGTATTACGTAGTGAAATTGGTTTATTGCGCTTCTGCCAATTACTCTCAAGTTTTAGCGACAGCTAAATCAAAGTAATATTTACTATTGTTAATGGATTGTTTGAAAGAATTTTTTTTGTGTAAATCTGAAGATTATCGTTTAAAAATCAATTGATTTCTTTTGTTGTAGAATCGCCAAATCAAAAATCTTAATTTTAGCAATAATTTTAATATCAGATAAGTTTTATTTATAAATAGCCTTCAAAGACTGTATGATTCTGTAATAATTTACTTATAGAAGTACTTATATTCGTGGTATGGTCATTGTACACATATGTGTATGTTTCGTTGTTATTGAACTAGTAAGTATTTACAAAGACATGATTTTGCTCGTAGTGGCGATTGTAATTTACATTTTTGAATAATCTTTGTACTAGGTCATGGCATGTCTAGTTTCTTCGTTTCCGTACGTGAAAGACAATAAATATGTATGATTTTTCAAGAGTGTTCCGTTTTAACCAGATAGAAGCTTCGAAAAGCGGATTTCGTGACAAAGAATAATTATGCCCTATAGTTTTTACAGTTCCTTGTCAAGGCATAACTTACTCGCATTGAAAGCAACCTTTGAAAAATATGTCCATATTTTAACATCTCTGCTATTGCTTATATTGATCACCTTAACAAGCAATTGTCAATGAAAAAGTTATTACTTTTTTATACTATTCCATCACAATCGATACTCTGGTCTCTAGTTCGCGTTAATTCCTTGAAGTTTCTAGTTAGAGAGCACAAGGTAATGCATCACTTTCATAGCGGAAATGTGGTCAAAAAGTAGGACAATTTAGGGTACTAGACAACCTTTGTTTATAATAATAAATAATATATATTATTTGCCCTACGTAATATAGTCTCGTTTAAGTAAAGNTCTAAAAGGAATACGAAGCTATAAAATAATAAGGATATATTTTTAGTATTGCGTACTGGGTCGTATCAAGTTTCCAAAGGTCGAAGGTCGGATTAAGTGTTCTCTAGATCGAAATAAAAAATAATAATGTATGGTGGATTTATTTTTCTTGTATTTTATTTAAAAAGTTCACGCCTTGAGAACAATAGTAGTGTTGGCATCCAGGAAGTAGTGACTATTGATTTTTCAGTAAACTGATGGCTATGACACTTTTAAAGAGACATATAATCTTTATCCATATTCTTCTAAATCGAGTTGAATTTAGGTGACGATGATTGACGACCTCAACTCTCTTTTGCTTACCTTTTAAGATTTATTTCTTATTTACTTAAATGGAATAAAAACACAAAAACTTTTAAGAAACATATTTGTAAGTACACTGTCACTGCACAGAGAAAACTAAATTTTTATGACAACGCAAAAATTACAACTTTCGATTGTAAATTTATTAGGTAATTAGTAATAATCTCAATTTTGACATGTTTTTCTTTTAATTATTACAATTTAATTTGTAATATCAACTAATGTACCTAGTAAATTTATTTTTGCTGGGATTTTATTTTTACAAATTCGGGTCCAAATTGTAATTTAATTTACGTAATACTTTAGCTAATACTTCAGGTGAAAACTGACGTTTCCGGGTATCTTTTGTATCAAACTTGTAGAGAATTGAAAAACGAACCCAGAGACACTCTATTAAATGCAATAATCAAAGGATGATATCATCTTTTCAGAAATACGATATGGTACAGCAAAATTCGAATTTTCTTGTAGTATGTCGTATTTAACAAACGATGATGTCCTTTGATTATTGCATGTAATAGAATTTCCCTATCTTCGATTTTCAACTCGGCGCTATTATATTTGGAGACGACCAGACCCGAGAATATCAATTCAGGTCTGCTCTAGGGATGTGAATTGTAATCTGCTAATAACATGTTAACAAATTAGTTAAAAAATGTAGTTAGAAATCGAGAAAAGCAAACTTGATCGTCTAAGGATTAATGTCGTAAAAATAAGAGTATATAATTAAAAAAAAATAAGGACAAATGCAACTGCTGATATTTAACAAATCACTCTACTAATATGACTACGTTGTCGAAACAATTGTTGAGTTATTTATTAAATATTTTGTTAAAGTAATGTAAATATTTATACATGCAGTTTTTTTATACATTATAAATTTAATTGTAATTTTATATAGGCAACATAAAATGACGGGTCCGTCTGCTCGGGTGCATTTTTTTTTTGTAGTTTCTTGAATCATTTAGACAAACGCTGGGAGAGATCTTTGTTTCGTCCTTGTCATTTTTCTCACCCTTGATTACATTTTGATTCTTTCCAGGCCTTACTGGGCGATAGGGAATAAGCCATGAGCAGTCAAGACGAGACGGCAAGCCTCCTTGTTGGTGGCCCTTCTCTGACGAATGCTTCGTCCCCGTCGAATTGCTCAAAGCCGGTCCTAATGCGTCAGGAGTGCACCACCTTTCTGGTCTCTTCCCATCATCCGCAGCTATCGGTTTTTTCCGATAGCGAAGAGGACGGCTCCTTGTGCCTAGAAGAAAATAGTACACGTTCTGTTCCTGATATCGAACTTCATTGCAGGTACAGAATCCTCTTTTATAATATCAAGCACAATTTCCAAAAATTCATTTAGATATTGAAAATTACAATTTGCAACTAAAATTCTTTGATAGGTAAATACCACTTTAGAACGTAAAGTTTATGATCACCAATAATTACGGTATACATTTATAAAATATACTCTAATTTCACCAGGATCGCCAACAATAGTTCAAACACAGAAGTTTTTATTGTTTCGATCATTTCGCTTCTAACAGGAGTCGATATAGATCACTTTAGGATTCTTTTGTTTCTAGACTATCCATTTGCGAATAAAATTTAATTTAGTGGACATAATTGTGCCACAAACATTTCATTAAAAAAATGAATGCCAAAAATTTAAAATACTTCACGCAAACAGAATTTGTTAAAAAGGTCTGTATTTGCTAAACTGCCCTAGTTATAGGTTTAAAAAACTAATGGAAACTGTAAATGAAAATATTGTAAAATCCTCGTCTTTTATACCATTATTATCCTGTAGATGTTTTTGTATCGGATGTCGTTATCCTTGTTCTAGGCTCGATATGAAAGGATGTAAGCAGAATTTCTCGAATATTCCGACAAGGAACAGGAGCTCGTCGAACGCGTTTCAATTGACGCCGCACGCTTCATGCCTCAGGGGTACATTGGAACAACGAAGGACATCACACACGCCAATGTCTACCCTAAAAATAGTAAGATCCGTGTCACGCGAAAGTGTCCGGTCAGCACATCACTGCACCTGCCCATGTCTCAATACACCGGTAAGATTCTACACAACTTTATCTGACCCCTTCTTTGCATGACTAGAACAACGTATACCTACACTACAATAAAATCAATTCAAACCGATTACGTGTTTCTAATTATCATTAATTTTAATTCGAACATATCCTTTCCTGAATATTAAATATTTTAACGAAGGTAGGCTAATTGCTGCCAGCAAGGACTCTGTCTTTTCTAATAGAAACATCTTTAATTCTTTCGTATAATATTGTATTACAGGTACTTAAAATCTGGTAGCTTGAATGTAGGAAAAATGAATTTGGAAAATGCTGAATTAGAGCTAATTTTGGTGTCAAAGTCGAAAACTAGGGGCGATCCAGTTTGCATATAACATTATAAAGAAATAACAAAAAACAGTAAACATAATTTTTGACCTTAACACCCAATTAGCCTCTAAAAGGTGCCCTTTGTGTAGCATTTTCAAAATTCATTTGGCCACTTTCTTGTGTTTCATGGACATTAAAACTTACAGTTCGCAAGGAAAATCGTTCCTTGATTTGAAAGTTAGTGTTGAATTTTTAAACGAATTGCTGGAGTTACGAAGTGTAGCACTCCGAAGCAGTTTGAGATCATTAAAAATCTACTTTAAGAATAGAAGGAATTTGTTTCAAGAAAATATAGATTTTACCTAAAACTCGTTAGTAGCTATAATATTTACGTATTCAAGAAATAACATCTTTAATATATTGTTTTTACAGTTCTCAATATGTGGACTAAATTAATTTATTACCCAACTGATGTTAAACTAATAATAATGGATCCCCATTAACACAATCAATTTATTGTGTTCCTTTTTATCAGGTTGTTAAAATGTGAATTTTGACCCTGATTGTACTAAATATTGTAAATGAAATTCACTTACATCAATAGGATAATGTTTCCATTAATTATTATTTGGAAATTGCTAAACGGTTTTATTTAATTTAACACGATATATTTCTATAATTGGTTCGTTAACTATTCTCTCCCTCTCTCTCTCTCTTACGTTTTACGTTTTAATTCAAAAATTCACGATAACGAATTACTGTTCAAGCAGTCAAGAGAGTAAAGCTAGCAAACGCTGTTTAATTTCAAACTAAATTCAGAAAAACAATTAGCACAGTCTCGTATAGAATAGGACGTCAAACCCCCGAATTTTGATCACGTACTAAAGCAAATCTACATACTTCAAATCACAACACAATTGTTTAATATTACATATTTACTTATTCCAATTAGGCAACAACTTGAAGAAGTGGTCCTAAATTTTGTTATCGTTCAAACATTACGAAGCAAAAACGAAGGAAATCAAAATAACTACACTACATTTGAATTTATCTTGCATAATTTTTGCAGTCATACTGCACCTTGTGATTTTAAATCACTAATAAATGAGCGGTTGGAAACTCGTAAAGCATTTTTTTTTTTTAATTATTATGAACTTCACTAAAACACTGAATAACATTTAAGTTGTTTTACTTTTTCTCTTACAATTGTTTTCATGTATCGACTGTTCTTCAAGAGTTTACTAGAAACTGAACTTCTAAAATACCTTACTAATACTGTTACTTAACAGCAATTTAACTGTAAATGATAAAATATGTAAATCAGTTAAAATGATTAGATATATAAGGCAGACGGGCAGAAACTTTAAAAGACGAATAAAAGAACATAAAAAGTCCAATGAAACTAACAAAAACGGTGTAGATTTTGCAAAGTGGAAAGGGTAGGAAATTTTGTAATTGAAAATGCCCTTGCAATTGATTTGTTCTTTATTTCTCATAAATCCCTAAGTACCTACTGATAAATGTAGAAAAATTCCCTGCTCTTTCCATTAGTGTGCTCAAAAACATGTACCTATTCTCATTAAAACATGACTTCAACTTCAAATGATTTTGACAGTCAAAATCGAGCTCACGCTCAAGATTTCCAGTTGTTGTTCCTACGAGAACATACAACATCTGTCTAAAACCATTCCTAAACAATGAGTTTATATCAAATATTTGATTAATTAAAGGTATTTTCAGCCTTTTCATTTTTCGGGTCAAAAGTTTGTATTCTCATTTAGAAAAACTGACTTGACCTGCAAATTCAAAATCGCCGGCTAATTTCGCCTTCAACTTTTGTCTAAAATTTATCTAAAATAATGAGATCCAATGGAGGTATTTCGTAGTCCCATATAAATAAATAAGCAAATATCTTTAAGTTTGGTTTCTAATAAAAACTCTTTGAGAACGGTAATCGATAAAAGCAATAGTAACAAATAATACTAGGGTAATTTAAACATTATGAGTATTGTTTTAAGGTTCATAATATCTTTGTAATTTGTTTTTTGTCGTATTTCGTTTTTCTGCATAAACCAATTAATTACTTTACTATTACAAGCAATAGCACTACCTCTTGTGAATTGTCTCAAATGAATTGCACCGTATCTATTGTAGTTTTCACACTCTAACGACTTTTTATCCTTCTTTTCATAGTTGTATAAATCTGCTCTTAATTAAATAACAAGTAGCTTTTATAGGATTTTCTTTGTTTGCGAATGAACGTTTCACCCTTTGCGTATCCAATTAAAATTAACTGTTAATAATGGACTAAGTTAATAACTTCTTTAATAAATATGAAATTAAATTCTCAGGATACTAAATTAAGTCTAAATTATTCTTTTTCATTTTTCAGGCTTTTCACAATTAAATTTAAATTTTTTATAAATACTAATCCTTTTTCAGCAAACACTTTTTATGAAGTTTATCTACCCTCTACAGGGTTCAAAAGGACAAATAGAAGTCTATAATAAATAAGACATGTTCGTAAATGTATGTTATATTAACAATGTACCATTTCTGGTGTTTTTGCATGATATAAAACAGCTAAATGTTTCAACGTAGTTTTTTTACGAATGAAAATGCTTTAGAATGTTTCTTTTATTTCAGGTAGCTGTTCTATTCGCTATTGATATTAATAGTTTTTGGCTTTTGCTAGAAACACTGCTGTCTGCTTTGCATTTTTATTTAATTGATTAAGTGTAAAATAATAATATAATCATTAACATCGATGTTATTTAGGCACATAAAAATTTACTAAACATAACTACAGAAAGATTAGTGTCTTTTGTCATTTTAGATTTTCAGAATATTTAAATTTGATTCATAACTGTTAATTACTGGTAGTCCTTTAATTATACCTAATTAAAATTGTTTTCCTAAATTGATTGAGTATTTCATCTGCTGGTTGTTCATCCGCGATCATGGAAATGATAAATATTGTTCGAATAGAATGTATTCATGACGAATGCAGTATTATCTTTTACTCTTTTACTCGACTACCCCAACAACAACTTGAATGTCTTAATACTTTCTTTGAAAATTGTCGACAAAGATTAATGGAAGCCACCCACCCTTGGTGAGACGCTTACAAAATTTGCAGAAATCTGATACCGAAAAAAAATGAGTTATTCATCAATAGTAGCAGTCTAAAATAATAACAATTACTTAAACATTAGTTTGTAAGGAAGTAAGAAATGTAATTAAAATAACAGGAAGGTTCAGTGCGGAAATTACAAGCTTCTTTCTTTTTACCTTTTATTAATTACAAAAAGGAATTCAGAGCGCACATAGTCAAATTATTTGGATTATCGTATGAATCTGAAACTTATTCTAATATCCAAAAGCGGTTAATTCGCATCCAATTAATTTAGTTTACCAACTATGCAGTTCAATATTGCAATTTTAGAGCGTGATAATTTTACCCTGCGATTACATCTCTGCTTTTATCTTAAGCTGCCCTGTCATGTTTTCGGTCGTAATTAATTTTCCGCAATCGACAAGCCAGAATATTACACAACATTCTTAAAGTAGAGCATTCATCATCCATATTTCACAAACAGATCAAATATAAAAAAAAATAATTGCCATACACGTACCTAACAGTATTAATGGAAATTAAACGAAGACAAATGGGAAAATGGAAATAATTGCATACCACAACACACAAACACAAACAAAATTTAATATACTCACAATGGAAACCACATACCTTGTCAGAATGTTAATTATCAACGTTGTGTCCATTTGCCTTCGCCAAATCATCTTTGCATGTTTACTCAATCGTTTAGTTAATAAACCTAAATGTATGTAACTATTATATACTAAATTAAACCAAATTGTTCAAATTTCCATAGTGTTTGAAGTATTCTATTAATTAATTAGAAAAGTATTCCACAGTTATTGATAACAAAATAGGTTTCCATCGATTGTAATGAAACTTCCTGACAAACTTACTTGACATAAACTATACTATTGTAGTCACAAAAATTTGAATTTAACTACTACCTTTATTTTATGTTAAGGGTAAAAATGAGGGCCGTAGCCGAATTGTATAATTAGGACAATCTCATAAATTAGTGAGTTGAAAAGCAAATTCAAGACCAAGATTATCCCAATCCCAATTCCGAATCCCCATAGTCTTGAAAGAAGTAAAAACTATCAAAAAAAATAATTTGTCTCTATATTTTGCTTATCACTAATGTAAATTTAAAGCTGGAATACAGTTGAACGGCAAACTCGAGATTTTTCGGAATTTTCTGGCCATCAGAGTACTTCAACAAAACTAATTTTTCAAAGTTTCATTACAATTGACCGAACCCATCTTTCTATCGAAAGGTTCAGCGCTGGTTTAAAGATTTTGGTGGAGGCGCTAGGTATAAAACATTTCGCTTTCATTTTATCAACGTCAGACTGGTTACTGCACCCAAGGTTACTAACATTTTCCTGACGTACCTTTGAATAATACCAACTCATTAGATAGAATGTCTTTCACAAAGATGTAATAAATGATATAGTTATTTTAATCATAAAATCCCACCAGGTAAAAATTACCATCTTCTATATTCATTCAGGTGCTTCACGATTTTCTTCGCAGATAGGGCAATGGAAGTAATTTCTAAAATAAATGTTTTTCTTTCCTCTTACGTTGCCTTTATTTTCTGTATACGAACCCGAATCCCTTCAATCTACGAAACACCTAAAAGGATTTTTTATTCATTTCCCCCAAAACCGTACGGAGCAATCCATCAAGAGAAATTAAATGCATGTATGTAGTAACCAAAATAAAGGGGTGGAATATGACGTATACATATCGGAAATTAAAATTTTGGATGTTTGTATCAGGTGTTTTTTTTAAAAAATAAATCCCAAACGAATTGTAGAGTTGTGTTCGTTGTCGACATTTCCGATTAGTTTTCCAATGCCAGATTATTTTGTTGATAATTGTTGACATTTGGAAGCAGTGGTTGCATGTGATAAAAAATTAAACGCCATCCAATACAAAATGGCAGCAGTATTTGCATCAAAAATCGACAATGAACAGAGTTTAATTAAAATTCATGACACAATCATAAAAGTGGACTTTTCCTATTCATTCGATACCTCTGATGGGTTATGTGGTTTCCGTTCTAAACATCAGCAAATTGAAAATGAGACAGAAGAGTGTGGAATAAAGAAATGGTAAGTTTTAGATTGTTTTGTTCTAGGCTTCGTGTAGTTCCTGTATCGTGGCTCCTCCAACAGTTATTACGCCATTACAAGGTTCAAGAATAATACGTCAAAGTTCTCAACCAGAAGCTTCATCGCCATATTGCGCTGCTCATGTGGCTGGTCCTTCCACCTCGTTACGACAGCTAAGGGACCATGGTGAAGGAGGCATAGCTGGTATAGCCGCGGACTCCCTCAGGATAAACGGGGCAATGCGAAACTTTCGCCAGGTAAGTAAGTAACCATTTGAAAGATTGTGGCTAGCGTCCGTTTCGCTATAGCGCTTGACGTATTAGCTTTCGCTCATAGATTGATTGAAACTGTTTCGCATATTACCCAAAATGGTATATTGAAAAAAAAAAAAACAGAAAAACATTACAGTCCTAATTACACTATTAAATATCTGTAGGTACATGCCTCGAGATGAGGCGATACGAGAATTACGTTCTTCGTCATTTACAAGAGTTCTCTCATCATTAATAAAATTAAAATTTTAGGAGTAATTTTGTAACCAAAATGATTGTTTCGGCTGTTATTTGTTGAAACTCCATTTTGAAGCTTCGGATTCTGGTAGTTTCCGAACTATCAGAATCTAATGTTTCGGAGAATCTGACATTTTCCGTAAGGATCTAGCAGGGTTCTGTAATAACTTATCTGTAGATACAATTATTTCCCTATGCCGAGGCTTCATCAGGTAATTCCATACATACATGGAAGTAATGTTAATTGTGTACCTGTATATTTTCTTTTCACTATTTCAACATATATCAATAGGAAAGGCTTTGAAAAAACTAAAGGAAACTTTAGATATAAAGTCAAATTTAGTGTATACAAAATAAATGTGGAAGCAGCTATAACAAGCTATACAAAGTATCCATCGGATAGACAGGAAGATATAATAAAAAAAAACTCGACCTCAACATACGCATAACACGCAATCAAAAAATTAACTTGAAAATTGAATTGAATGTTATCTCCAACGATAAAATTGGAAATTTGAAATGGTATCTACCTTTCTTATTTTCTCAATCTATTTAACATGATTAATACTATTCGATTCAGAAATAGAACTTTTAGGAAACTTAAAAAGGTTAGAACAAACATTCAGTATTGGCAATTATATTAATTATCTTCTAGTTTAATTTGATCTAATTATCTAATAAAAATATTAGTGGTACCAATATTTATAATGAGCCAGGTACTGCTTTATAGTCTTAATACTTCTAAGATCATTAGGAAGAAAATTTTGAAACAGCTTTTGTTGAAAATAAAAATATTTCTCACTGATCTCTCGACCCTTCCCTGTGGTACAATCCCCCATATTACCTTGTCTGGTCTCTCTCAACTTTTGTAGGCCTAACCACAACTAAAATCTTGTTAATCTCTGAGATCGTTATGGCAAATCTTTTCAACAAGCAAACCCAAAATTGTGTGCTACAATTAGATCTTCTAAAGAGATCAGTTGTTGTTTTTTTACAAGAAGTGCTATCGGCGAGAACCCTTAAAGTGATTAATTGCGATTCCTTTTTCGCGAGCTAAGGAATTAATTTGGTGTGATACTTTTCGTAAAAACGGGAGATTCCTCTCGAAAAAAGAAAATAATACCTGGCAAAAAGACGAAAACAAACATCACAAGATATTGTTACCATTTGAACGATTTACAATAGTCTACGCAATGTCTACGTAAATAAAGAAATCTTGCTTTGAGACATCAAAGAATTTTCGACCTTTTTATTTTACAAATATTTTATTGCCTCACAACGACTTCAAACGTTTGTCAGCTAGTTAAAGACTCGACTTTTATGTAGATATATATTTTCTTCGCATTTATTTGATTCTGCTGACACAGCCTGTTGCAATAATAATAAAACATTTAACGTTAATTTGCCTTTTTGATATAAAGGTCAACTTCGTTTGCTCCTGCTCAGGTACATTTACCTTTAATCATGACATTAATACGTGAAACGGAGGGAAATTGAACTTATATCATCAGCAAGATGTAGACTGAGCTGTAGATGTTAACAATATAATAATTATTTGTGTATGTTTCCGTTAAAATTTTAATTACTGTATATAGGAGAGCACATATTAGAATTTCTGTTTTCACGTACACTGATACNAAATCTTAATTTTAGCAATAATTTTAATATCAGATAAGTTTTATTTATAAATAGCCTTCAAAGACTGTATGATTCTGTAATAATTTACTTATAGAAGTACTTATATTCGTGGTATGGTCATTGTACACATATGTGTATGTTTCGTTGTTATTGAACTAGTAAGTATTTACAAAGACATGATTTTGCTCGTAGTGGCGATTGTAATTTACATTTTTGAATAATCTTTGTACTAGGTCATGGCATGTCTAGTTTCTTCGTTTCCGTACGTGAAAGACAATAAATATGTATGATTTTTCAAGAGTGTTCCGTTTTAACCAGATAGAAGCTTCGAAAAGCGGATTTCGTGACAAAGAATAATTATGCCCTATAGTTTTTACAGTTCCTTGTCAAGGCATAACTTACTCGCATTGAAAGCAACCTTTGAAAAATATGTCCATATTTTAACATCTCTGCTATTGCTTATATTGATCACCTTAACAAGCAATTGTCAATGAAAAAGTTATTACTTTTTTATACTATTCCATCACAATCGATACTCTGGTCTCTAGTTCGCGTTAATTCCTTGAAGTTTCTAGTTAGAGAGCACAAGGTAATGCATCACTTTCATAGCGGAAATGTGGTCAAAAAGTAGGACAATTTAGGGTACTAGACAACCTTTGTTTATAATAATAAATAATATATATTATTTGCCCTACGTAATATAGTCTCGTTTAAGTAAAGATTTATTCGCTTATTACTTAATTCAATAAAAAATGTTGAATTGTTATAAAAATGTTAGATGATTTTCTTTGTAAGATTGTAGATATATATATATATATAATATATTACATAAGTTCCTCTTGAAAATTGTCAATGCCCATTTAACGAGAAAGAAATCTCTAAAAGGAATACGAAGCTATAAAATAATAAGGATATATTTTTAGTATTGCGTACTGGGTCGTATCAAGTTTCCAAAGGTCGAAGGTCGGATTAAGTGTTCTCTAGATCGAAATAAAAAATAATAATGTATGGTGGATTTATTTTTCTTGTATTTTATTTAAAAAGTTCACGCCTTGAGAACAATAGTAGTGTTGGCATCCAGGAAGTAGTGACTATTGATTTTTCAGTAAACTGATGGCTATGACACTTTTAAAGAGACATATAATCTTTATCCATATTCTTCTAAATCGAGTTGAATTTAGGTGACGATGATTGACGACCTCAACTCTCTTTTGCTTACCTTTTAAGATTTATTTCTTATTTACTTAAATGGAATAAAAACACAAAAACTTTTAAGAAACATATTTGTAAGTACACTGTCACTGCACAGAGAAAACTAAATTTTTATGACAACGCAAAAATTACAACTTTCGATTGTAAATTTATTAGGTAATTAGTAATAATCTCAATTTTGACATGTTTTTCTTTTAATTATTACAATTTAATTTGTAATATCAACTAATGTACCTATTAAATTACTTATTTATTTTATTTATCTCCAAAGACCTAAAAGAAGGCATGATTATTAAAAATGAGATCTAGATTAAACGAAAGTTATCAGAATCGCATTTTCTTTTTCAGTACGTTCAGTATCAGAGTTGATTGGTATAGAGCATCAATTGTGCGAGNAAAATTATAAAAAATTAAAAACTGAACAGATCCATATAAAGATTTTGCAGAGATCCTAAAGATATTTTTACAAGAAAGGTATATGTTCAGTATTCATCTTCTTTGGGAAACTGTTTTTCCAAAAAAACAAATACAGTTAGAGTACGAGAAAAGTAGATTTTTAATGAAAGGTTCTTTAAGAAATAAAGTAATTCACTTCAAGTGTGCGATAGTGTACAAATTTTACATGATTGCTTGTTTAGATTTATATGTATACTTATTAGGAGTTTTTTATCTGTTAAAAGAAATAATCTGCACGACATTATAATTCAAAAATATGGCAGCGCCTCAAAGTTTTAGAATAGTTTTTGCAAAATATTACAAATTCTACTCGTGAAGTTAAGGAAAAAAGTAAAAATAATATCTAAAAGAAATAATTAAGTAAAAAATGTAAAAATAATATCTTGTTATCCTTTATTGAAGTATATCCTGGCGACCAACATAAGAAGATGATCCCTTGCGCTTTAGAAATGCTTCTTTTATACATACTTATTGATACGAATAAGAATGATACGAAGTATAATGTTTCTAAAGTATATATACAAAAAAACCTAACAGTATGTTGCAATTCTTAATTGGTTTCAGATTTGGTTTAGATACTAATGTGTATTCTTTTGTTAGGTCAGTCAAATTATCTCAAAAAGATACCAAAACAAAACTAAATGTTACGCAGGTTAAAACCTACCTAAAAGTTTTGAGAAAATTATGCAGATGATGAATATATGCGCATTATCCAAACATTACAAATAGATTGTTCGTTGATAACAAAAAACTATAAGTTTTACAGGAAAAACAAAAGTTGCAAGATTTAAAATGCTCTACAAAACAGTTTTTGTAATGTTGCATCTCTCTTCAAAGCAAGCAAATCAAAAGAAAAAGCAACTTGACCTGTGCTATAGTTTCCGAAATATTCTATTTTGCACTAAAAGACATTAAATTGTTAATTTCTATACAATTGTACAAATCGCTTTTTATAAATTAAATTGTTGAAAATTGTGGTTAAAAAAGGGACACCTTTTTATTTATAAACAAATAACGATATCTCTGTTAACTNAACTTCCGTTTCGTAGACTACTGACACGATAAACTATCTCTTTTAAAGGTTTATCCCTTCCCTCATCAATTTTTCGAAATATATTTCGTTGATGTATTCGTATGAAGTTTTATTTTTCTCTTAGTTCGATACGTTTCATCATAAGTGCTCTGAAAAAAGCCTTCTAACTATTAATTAAATGATTTTTTTATTATCGATTTGACTACATCACAAAAAATTAATTAATCTTTCACTTTCCGGTAACGCATTTCGTCTTGCAGCAATTGCTTGATCTGATTTAGAACGATTAGGAAATTGCAGCAGTTGTCAACTCCATCTTTTTAATTTCCTGTAATTTCCTCCCCATTAACGCAAAAAGATTACGACCTGTAAACATATTACCTAGACAGACGTCTTTCGCAAAACCTCGTTAAATTTTATCCATAGCTGTCATTAAAAAATATTCTTAAACCTATACAGCCACCTTACAAACAAAGAAATAATTCTATAAGTAAACTTCTATTTTAGGCCAGTCAAATTATCTCAAAAAGATACAAAAGCAAAACTAAATGTTACCCAGAGTAAGACCTACCTAAAAGATTTGCGAAAAATATGTAGATGAAGGATATCTGGGAATTATCCAAAAATTTTGGTTGAAATAGTTGCTAAATTGCGTCTGAAAACACGCGAAATAGGTTTTTCATTGATAACAAAAAAACTATAAATTTTACAGGAAAAATTTAAAAGCAAAAGTTGCAGAATTTAAATTTCTCTACAAAACAGTCATTAAAGATTCAAAATTGGATCAGTAATTGCTGAGTAATATTTAAAAAACAGTTAAAAATGGTAAATATTTCAATTGTTAACAATTTTGTTTAAACAAACGTTGTATTGATGATACTTTGGTAATTATTAGCTTATTTTAAAGCAAGCAAATCAAAAGAAAAAGCAGCTTGATCCGAGTTATAGTTTCCGAAATATTCTATTTCGCACTCAAAAAGATTAAATTGTTAATGTTAATTTCTATAGATTTGGCAAAATATGAGGTAATTTTCTTTGAGACGATCGATAGTTTAAGGCCTATTTTTCCAGGAACATGATTGTATAAATCGATTTTCATAAATTAAATTGTTAAAAATTGTGGTTAAAGAAGGAATACATTTTTATTTATAAACAAATAACGATATCTCTGTTAACTTTCTTTTTTTTTAAATCTGATTAAACATTTGAATTGCTGAATTCTAATTTGACTGGTCTATATACAGATAAGAAAAGATGGCTGATGGTATTTATACGAATTGATATTTGTGTGTAATAGAATTTTTTTTTGTTCGGTTATCAGCTCGCCATTAGTGTATAACAGTTCAATTCAGGACTATCGGTATACAGAAGCATGGAGTGTTATGAACGTGTTAGACTGAAGTTGTCATTGTTTCTCACGTTGTCTAGTCAACGACTATCTCAAGTGCTTCGATCGGAACGGCACATTGTTGCCCTCGTAAAGTGAATGTAAACTTATCGATTTCTAAGTAAGAACAAAGAAAATTGTAAAGACTTGCATGTTTCTGTTACCACAAATACTGAATTCAGCATGAAACAAGAAAGGGTAACTGAACTATACAACAAACTGCTTCCCCATCCGGACGTATGAATTAAAAATAAAAGAACGACACTGTAGACACTAGCCAAGGGCTTCATGCACTTCAAGGATCCTGAGAATTATATTAAAATGAAAATTGTTCATTATTATTGATGGGAAATTACAATCAAACTTTTATAAATTTCAGAATAGGCGCCCGACTCTCTCAAATTATAAAAATCCATTCTTGATAGCAAATCGAACTCATAAATTTTAAAATAAGCAACTGCCTCGATGTTCATACCTCCAAGGCATCCCGTAAAATTACATTTAAAAACGTCATGAACCCAACATTTTATCAATAATTTAATTACCCATACGTTGGTCTAATAAAAATATTGGTTTCCCAAATTATATAAACGTTTTATAATAAGATAAAATGTAAAGAGATTTTGATTGAATAGGGGCATTCACAGGATTGTTTCGGCAAAGCGTTCAATTGTTGTTCCCTTTTTTTCAAAAAAAAAAAAAAATATGTTCTACGTATTATGTATGTACCTACATTGAAAAGTTAATTTGAGCGTGTTTAATGACAAAGCTCTTTTGTATTACCTACCAACTAAAACATTTTTTTTTTTTAAGGACGAACTTTCCACTGTTCTGTCTGTTCGCAATTTTTCCACTTCGTTTAATGAGCCTGTTTCGGAAGGACGTTTTGTAAAAAAAAAAAACTTTTCAGTGTCGCGCTGAGTTGTAAATTTTGGCAAAGGGTCAGGTCAGTCTAAAGTTTAACAGTAGCTACAACAGCCACGAAATATAAATCTGTAATTTTAACTTAAAAGCGATCAAATCAATTTTCGGTTTATTTAATACAATTTTTATAGTAACTAGTTAAACCCGTCCAAACCTGGAATGTGGTGCGTGTCCTTAAGGTCGAAATTCTAAGGTTAAACAACAACTGTATAGATCTAAAAAAGGTTTCTATATTTTAATTAGACGTTTCAATAGTCAGCTTATACCAGAGTATTGTATTATGAGAGGAGATAGCCGCACCGATAATGATTGCAAGGCAAAAACGATTTTTGGGCCGTTTTTATTTGTTAATATCCTTTAAACCGGCTAATAAAATCGGATGAAAGCTTACAAAGCCCTAGTCCTCGTAAATCTAAATCAAACGCCTTTATGGCATTTTACGTATTTTTCGACGTTTTTTTTTTTTTAATGTTTAAAGTTAAAGTTGAATTTTCTGTTCTAACTGAGAAATTTTCTGTCTTTTCATGCATAACTTTTTTTAAAGGTATCTTCCTTTATAAAAATATTTTAGACATAAAAGAAATTGGCGCACTTGGTTTGTGAAACTGAGTTTGCATTTATTATTCAAGTAAATGACGTGGTAATTGCCAGGACGAAGGTGGTGCAAGAATACCTCTGCCGCCTCCTTAGACAGGATCTTTTTAATTTCTAAGGAAACGCACGAAAGCTGCAACACCGCTTGCATACATTTGCTTCTTTAATTCAGCGATGTGAAGATGAGGTTCTTTTAAAAAAAGTCAACTATATTTGAAAAGCCTCTTGAAAATTTTGAATATGCACTAGGTGAATATAAATAACAAAATATGCTATACGAATTTCAACCCAGTTACTCTAAAACTAATACGATATGGGTATAAGTACTTAAATTTTTACAGGACCTTGTTTTGAAGAAAACATACAAAAATAACATGTAGTAAAATTTAACTTAGATACCAGTACGCTTCCTTGGTTGTCGTAATTTTCATATTAATTTGGAAACTTTCAATTCAGGTTCCGCAAAAAAACAATTGGAAGCCGCTGCTCTGGACTCAGGATTTTGTGCTGTGCGTCAGTTTATCCTTTTATAATAACTTGTTGCGTCACCAAACTCAGCGGGTGGATGTGTATCATTTTTGAGCGATAAAATTGTGTAAAGGTGATGACTGCCTATTGGCATAAAGGGGGAGAAGATTAGCAAAATTAAAATAGTAAGATTGTGAACTCGCAAAATGCGCACGTTTAAGTGAAATTTATTTTGTAATGTCAAAATATTTATAACACGAAAATATTGCAAATCATTACTACACCCAAGCATGGTCCTTCGAGCCGGATGCTTGGTGCAAGCCATGATCGATTAATAAATAAATTAACCTAGCTATTTTACAAAATATCAAGTAACTATCTAATAGTTGGATAAAATAATAGAATACAATACATTTTAGTTTATTTTATATTGTAGGGGTTCATAAAGTTAAAGAGGAAATAATTAAAATTAATAAATCGGTGTTTAAAAGGAAATCCTTACAATTTATTATGGTTATTATAATCGCAAATAATAACAGTTTAAGTATTAAATGATGTAGATGTAACAGAAAGTCCATTTAACGTGATGGAAAAATAAAATGGAAATGAGATAGAATAGGGAGGTAAACTTTTTTTTCCCAAGAGAGTTCTAATGAAAGAAAATTGAAAAGCGTTACTGCCCCATTTATTCTAGTAACAATCCGCAGAATAGCTTTGACGATACTAAGCAAATTAAAAAATCCATTACGTAGATTATAATAATAATAGCAATAACTTTTTAATGGTCTAAATCACAAAGTGCAATGAAAGAGGATGGTACTTACAATTAAGTAGTGTTATCAATCGAACTGTTGATAAGATTTTAAATAGTTACAGTAGGTATCTGTTAGATGATTATAAGTAAGAACCAGTGTTCTAATTACATGTATGCAGGGGTCGGGTCTACTGATGTCGTCACAGTCCATGGCACAGACAAGGCGTTCAAGATTAAAAAGGGCCCTAACCGAAGTTACCAGCGATACTGTTACCTACGTTAAAACGGTGGGCACTAAAACTCGAATTACCCTCACATTTATTATTACATTAGTTTTACACGCAAACCCCATTATCAGCTTTGAATTATAGGTTTGTTCACTTGGTTGTCATTGCACTCGCATATAAATATTCCACCTGTAAGGATTCTGGTAAAAACTTATTCGATATGTATTTGCTATTGATACTATTATATATATATATACATACTTATAAAGATTAAGTGCTAAAATAGATTCAAAAAATAAGTGTTGAAATTAGATCATAGAAAATGAACAAAGTTTTGTTGGTTTCCTTTCAATTTTTTCAATCATTCATGTATATAAAACTTAAAATGTCAAAGTTCTAGGTAGCACCAAATATCAGAAGATGGCAATGTACTGAGCGTACCGTAATATTTTACAACCTTTTTATTGTAGGTACTGCGATTACCAGCCTTGCAATCGTCATGTATTGTTTGTAATGTAAAAATCATAAACTTATGAAAAGTAATTAGATAAATTTTACTAATCATTGCATTTTATGGGTGACAAGTCCATCATCATAAGGTTTTCAGTCTAAAGACTCTACTTCTTCTTGAGTCTCTAACAATATCCTAACAGTAATCTAATCTAGGACTACCCCTTCCCCTTTTAATTCCTGCTTCTAATATGTCCCTTTTAACTATCCCTTCATACCTGAAAATTGACTTTCTTTACACCCTCTGTTCTCCTAATCTTTCTAACACCTCCTTATTTCTAACTTTTTGTGTCTACAGCATTGTTAGCACCCTCTTTTAACACCACATTTCAATCGCTTCAAGCATAGATAAGTGATAAGTGATTGTAGACAGGATTATTATTATAAATAAATAAATAAATCATGAAATGAATAGATAATATTATTGGTAATTATACAGTTACATATTAATAAAAATAAAGAAATAAAGGAGACTAGGCAATAGTAGAAAGTCACCCCTAATTGCCAGAACACATTTTTGAATAACACACACGTGTTTCACCCACAATCAAAGTAGTGGTAGTTAGGGGGGGTTAATGAAATACAAGTAAAACTTGTTTTGTTAGTAAAATGTACCTCATTACTCATAAGTTTATAAATAATCTAAAACCAAAACATGACAGTAGCAAGACGTGTAATTGTGATATTATAAAAAGGTATTAAAAGGACATGAATAAATTTAAAAGATTCAAGATAAAGTACACGAAATCTTGCTCATGTAATCGATTATTTAATTTCAGCACATATTTTATGAATTAGTTTTAGCCCTTAACGTATTTAGTAAGTTTTCAGTAATCTTTCCGCTTATACTTTTGACGTTAAAACAAGATACATTTTGGTCATTCCTTTAACGATTCGTTCCACTAAAATAGGTCCATTAGATAATCAATAGCGGCGTTTTCCTTTAAGTGTATCTCAATTTGTATTCGACAGTTTAAGCCCTCGCTCGCTAATTTGCAGACTTTTAGGTGGCCCCTAAAAATTGCCAACCTTCTAGACTAAAACTACACGAAAATTTCATTTCTTCAAATTGATTAAGAAATATTTGAACTTCTGATTTTCTTTTAAATTCCTTTTCGAGTGCAAATCAATTATGTTTACTGATATTTTATTTCACTAAACTACAGTCACATAAAAACGGAATCAGACCATTCGTTCAAACTAATTTCAGCAAAAATCGATTCAGTTATATTTTATTAATTGTAAAATTTATTTCGTAATAATGTTTCAACCTTAAATTGGGATAAAACTCATGCTGATTACTGAAATTTCATATAGGTGTGCAAATTTATTGTTGTTTATAATTAACGTATATTATTACGAAGCCAGATTGACCATATTTACCGGACGCTATGTACACTGTACAATGTAATATACAACGCATTTCAAAATTGTTTATTATATTGCAGTCCACACCATAATTGAGTTCAAACCTTCATGGCATTTGAACTTTACGGTACAAAAACGTCAATGATAACAAGTAATTCCTGAAAATTTAAATTTAAAATTTAACAAAAAACAAATCTGTTACAAACAATTTCAGTTTAGATTAGTGCAATGGCAACCTACGATTAATGAAACTTTTTATGGATGGCACTGACTGAAAGCTTGAATTTTGTAGATTTTTCATCGGCTTGGTTTGGAAACTACCGCCAGTGCAAGCGCTTAAAACTATATAAGATAAAAATCCGGTCGCTTATGTCACAACTTCGAGATTAAACGAAACTTTTATTACCAATTCAACACAAACAAACACAAAATCATAACATATTCATATGCGAATGGTTCGTCTAATTTTTCACGGAGTCTTGACATGTTGCCGGAAATTTAAGCCTAATACCTACTTATGTAGTACATGGGCGTTACCAAGTACGAAATCCAAAAAGTTGGGTCAGTGATCTATGAGCTGTCGAAACCTTTAGATCGCGATCCCATCAGCACGCCGCAGACAGTTCCAATAGAACACTGACCAACGTTATTGCTGCCTTCAAACAGCGCTTACCGGATAGGTAACTACAAGCGGATTGTTCAACAATTTTTTTTTTAGTAATTACTGATAATAAACATATAAGTTAATAATATTTTTCTCTTGGATACGCCCATAATTTAGCACATACCTACATATATATTAAAAGCATGTAGATAGTATATACACCTTTACACTTTCATTTACAAGTTGATGTTAAATTTAACATTAAATTCGATTGAACCGTAACACCCGAGGGAAGAAGAATAATAAAGTGAGAAGCACATTTCAATGAACTGAATTAAAATTAATTTTAAGTTAATTTGGTGGTGATATGCTGCCGTTTTTTCACTGCCTTTCAGTTACACAGTTCGAATACATAATTAAATTTTCCATATTTGTGGATTGGATTTTGCCTCGTCATTTTTACCGTGAAATTGAATTAAAAAATCAGCTTCCTTTAATGGAAAAAATGATTTATTTATTGAATTACTATTCCCGTGGTGTATATTTTCGAGATTTTTCAACTCCAACATGTCACAAATACTTTTAAGTAATACTTTAAGATGTTATTTGCAAATTGTGTGTTATAACGTCAAACAAATTAGTTGAGGGCGTCGCCAAGGGGGTAGAAAGATTATTTGTTGCTCAATTTGTAATTCTCGAACATCGAAATCGAAAGAAATGATTCACAATTTCGTCTACTTTTTAACCAATTTTCAAATTTAGACACATGAAATTTCAAGTCAATTTTAATTTTTATTACGACAGGGTGTCGTAAGGTAATTTGCGTTTTGACGAAGAGTTTTTACGAAATCGAAGAAAATAATTCATAATTTCAACACCCTTTTAACCAATTTTCAAATTTGGACGCCCAAAATTTGGCTCTACAGTAATTCTTATAGTAAACGATCAAAAGTTTATTAATTGTAAATATTTATTTTAGCTACAAAACTAATTAAAGAAGATATAACTACATCTTTTATTTATCATCTTGGCCCCCCACCCACTGTGGCCCGCTGGCGAAGTTCTTCTAATTACATCATCATTTCAAGTCATAATAATTAGGCTGAATTTTTAACTAGCCGCTGTCAAATCTGCCTACGCAGAATTAAAAATGGCAAATTATTCGTAATATTAATGCATACGTACGCTTATTACTTACCTGTTTTTCTTTTATTATCTAATATGTAACCAGTTTTGAATTTACGGGTAATTATCCATTGACTGACTTGAAATGAAGTAAAAACTGCACGTTAAAAAAGCCAATCTTATCTAGAAAACAAAATCTATAAAAGTTAACGAGAGCAACCTAACACTTTATAAACTATCTGATCCTTTCGGCTATTTTACAGTCAGGAAAAGTTAATGTAGACAAATTTCATTAAACGCACAAATCACAAACTTTTTAATTATTGTCTGGCACACAACACAAGTTGGCTTATTACCTATAGAAGAATATTTAAGGGAGGTGTCCCCATAATAGGTATATTTTAACCAATACTTGTAAATAACGATGTATTTATGTTTAAATAGGGTGAAAGTGAAAATTTTGGGTCGAATCGAGTCAAGTATGTTTGGCCCATCTACGTATGTAAGATATAAATTTAATTCGAGTTATTTTTAATCGACTTAAGAACAAAAGAATACATTCATAATTGGACAACAAAAATTCCAAATCATTTGTGTTAGTCTGTTCCAGATTGTATTGTTTTTAGTTTATTTTTCTAGATTAAAAATTCTATAAAATTCAATAGGTAGAAAATCAAAAATACAATTACAGTTGCAAAGAAATTCATGTGTCACAGATTATGGGGACAACTCCCTCAAACAGAGGTTTATATTTATACATAAGTAAGTATATATGGCAACTCAATGGTTTATCTATTTTTATTAAATAGAATTCAAAAAATAGTATAAATAAGTACCTTTAATTTCCATGCTCGTATGTATGTACATCTTTTTAGCTAATTTTAAGGAAAGCAGCGGAAGGTAATTTGTATAATTATCTATTAAAAAAGGAAAACTGAAATAACTTTGCAAACGTATACCTATGGCTTACATTAGTGTAAAATAGCTTATACTTAATATGATAATACGTATGTGACTTGTACTTTTTATGCCATGCTTCCTATGCCCATTATTCCAATTATGCCTTTATCTGTTAAAGAAACTCAAATCGAATTATAGAATACAGATAATGGGCTTTATGACGGTGTAACTTTTATACAATACGTTAATAACTAATAAGATTTTATGGTTGACAGCGAGCTGACACAGTAAATGCAGAAATGCATTATTATCACTCTATAATTTACAACAGACATGTCACGACTATTGAATAATTCTGTATTAAAATAAAACATAATTAGGCCACATTTTAATTTGTGCGTAAAATATTGGTATACCTGTAATGGGATTCAGTTAAAAAAAAAACAGCATGAACAAGTAGTAACAAAACATTTCAGCATTATTAAAAACACGGTGGAGTTTCCAATGCTGTTAATTCTACCGCATGTAGAAACTGTAGACATAATCGGCGAATTATTTAAAAAAGAAAACCGCGTAATGAGAAGTTAGGTATATAAATAATGCTTTAATTACCACACTTGATACCGCTTTAGTGTTTTATATTGTACAATACAAAGTACATATATGCATTGTGAACATGGTGATTTTGCATCAATGTATTTGATTCCCGGATTTGCTTTTCCCGCTGGTATTACCAAAAACAATGCTTTAATCATAGATCATTAGCATCAAAACATTTGTTCTCACGCGCCGTAATTAGTGGCCTTAATTAACAGAAGTTTTGTAAATTCCGTAGCTGCGGAAACCGGTTTCAACATTATCGATACCGGGGGCTGTGAAAAATTCCAGTAACAAGGACTCAGGCACAGGGCGAGGTCTACAGGACGATCACGGTATATCCGGAAGCGGGAATACCGATTATCCACGGTTTGCCGATGAAAAAAATGCAGGAAACGTCGGCGTTTTCAAAGGGCCTTCTTCTGCTAGTCTTAAGCACAAACCAAACGTAGGATACCGACTGGGACGACGTAAAGCCTTGTTCGAAAAAAGGAAAAGGATTAGCGATTATGCGTTAGTTATGGGAATGTTTGGAATTGTTGTTATGGTGATCGAAAATGAACTTAGTAGTGCCGGTATATACCGAAAAGTAAGATTTAAATCAATCACTGAAAGGCGTAGAGTATTTTTTATTTATTTTCAGGACGAATTTTATTCTATAGCGCTCAAAACTTTGATATCCGTTTCGACTGTGATTCTTTTGGGCCTAATTGTGGCCTATCATGCTTTAGAAATACAGGTAAGAACACCGTTTAAAAACACTTCAACACAACAGTGATGAGCAAAATCTATTTTAGTTTTGATCTTGACAAAAACACAAGATCAAAAACTAAATCTGAAAAACCAAATTTGAAAGAAATTAAACAATTTTGATTTCTTATTTATGGTAAACTTTTTAATATAATAATACAAAACAATTAAAAAATGTCTAACCGGTCTTTAAAACAACGACCGCATGATAATTATTTCTTCCAGAAAATTCTGCATTTTTGGAAATAATAAGGGCACGATTTTGTTCATAATTGTTTTGAAGTAATTTTTAACAATATCTCTAGGGGTAACGTTTAAAATGTCAAAGATAAAACCTTTATTTCTTTGTTCATACTTATTAGTCCATATGTTACCTACTTGGTTTGTCCCATCGAATACTTTTGAGTAGATTCCTATGAATTTCTAATAAACTGTAAGAAAATGTGGCAGTCAAGTAAACATGCTTTGTAGATAGAGTAGACACAAACAATATTAAAAAACTGCGCTGTTGGTATTGCTTTTGCTCATCACAACACAAAAATAAAATGAATTTCGAATAACATCTATGTCTATCTAAAGAAATCCTGACACGTATTTCAATGCAATCATTTTCAAACGGTAACAACAATGTTACATTTTTATGTTATTTAAAGTTCAAGTAATTATTCTTTAACTTGTTGTAACTTACTATTCATTCTTCGTCAAGACCTGCGTATGTACCTACAAAAAAGTAGATCACTTTTAATGTACAAACTACATCAGTTTCCTGTTGAAACAATTTTTAAATGTCTATTTGTAACAAAATTATGGTTTGCAGCTGTTGTAGATCATTATGACTTTTGCAGGGGTATTAAGCTGCCAAATCCAATTTTACCTGAGCACATGCCACATTCAGTTTCTGATTAATCGCTTTACTCATTTAGAATTATTACAACAACATAAAATGCACGACTATTTTGTGTTATATTTGAGTTTAATCTGTTCTGATAAATCTATAATTGGTTTATCTGTGAGTGCATAACACGTTTTGTAAATTTTATTAGAATTTACAACTAATCGATAAAACATTTTTGTTTATTCTTTATAAATTTCCGCACTATAAGTAATTCGAATTGTTCTTATTATTCAGTTTCAGGATTTCGCTTTTTTTTTTTTTAAGAAATAATGGACGGAATGGAAAAAAGTTTCCGAAAGTTCAAAAGTATGTTTTGCTTCTTTTAACGATTCTACCTGCAGTCAGCAGTTCTGAATTGAAACTAAGTTTAAATATAAATCTCAAGAGGCCATATTTATCATCTGAATAATTTTAAAAGTTCTGTTAAAAGATTCCTTGTTCTATGCAACAAAAAACATATTACGTTTTTCCTTAAGTTGGGCACAATTAAAAATAAGTCAACGCAAAATAATCGGAACAAATTTTTATGGGAGAAAAAGTTGAGGTTTTTTTATTTTACCAGTCACGTCTTTCCGACAAAAGAAATGTATAAATGAAATAGAGGTAGACACTGGAAGGGTTCGTGTTCTTTCCTGAATTCTTATCGCCCATTTGTAGTGAAATGGTGAACAGGGCTGAAATATCTTTTAATAATAGCGCCAGATGGTATTTCAGCAGTTTCTTTTTTTTTTTTTTCTAAATAACTCTCGTAGGAGCATTTTAAAAATAGCGTTTGTTTCACTTTTTCTTACGTGTACGTAGTTGCGCGATTGACAGCTCAAAAAGGGTACAAAAATAAAAATTTTATTGACGATAGAATTTCCTGAAAAATAAACAATAAAAAAGTTGAGATCGTGTGACAATAACACTTTCAGATACACTCTATAAAAATCCTACATTTAATAAAACGTCAAAAACACGGGACATATTACATAACAACTTGTGTGTATTTTATGATACAGCAAACAGACTGTAGAATTCCGTTCCAAAATTGACAAAAAATAGAGTTACATCATAGGCAATCGCGTATGAACACTGTTGAACTACAGCATCCCCTATTTCTGCTTGATAACATCCATAACATTTTATACATATAATGAGTCCGTTTTTCTTTTAATTCTTCCTTTATTCATAATATAGATATGATCTTTTGCACTGTCACTCCCGCAGCACTAACCATGGCGTGCTGATGGAAGGTTGTTCTTTTTACTACAATGCTGCGCGATTATCTGCTTTTCTTACATGGACGTACCATTTGATAAAATTAAATTTTATATGCAGTACTTGAATAGCCCCGTGCCCGTAACGGTTGAAACTCTTCAAATAAATTTCAAAAAAGAGATAAAGGAATGTAGCTATGCGGATGAGTTTTATCCACATTATCAAAGTGAAAGATTTTTATTCAATCTCATTTTCAACTAACACACCTCACTAAAAATCTATAAAATGTTCGAAACAAACTTAATTACAATATTAAATGAAGACTTTTAATAGGTAAACAAAATACCGTGTTTCAAGGCATAAAGCTATCAACATTTTTCTGGAAAACACAATTAAATTTTATTAATTACTTCGTTAAAGGTTTAACAGCTTCACGTTTCATTAAAGTTAATATGATGCTGAAACTGACGTAGTGTACATATGCAATTTGATATTTAATGAGCTACGGCGCCTATTAATTAATTAATTATTATTATTTCCACCTGAATTAACTTCCGCGTAGGTATATTTTTACACATCGTTCAAGTTTTCCAAAGATTATCAAAGAAGTAAAACTAAAGTTGAAGTTTTATCGATCGTTTGCTTCCGCAAATGATCCATGATGATTCTGTTTAACTTTTCAGCTTTTTATGATAGACAACTGTGCCGATGACTGGCGAATTGCCATGACTTGGCAAAGAATAGGGCAAATTTCAATGGAACTGATGATATGTGCAGTGCATCCTATACCAGGCAATAATCAGTTTGTTTGGACTACAAAACTGGCTAATAAAAGTGGAGGTATTGGTAAAAAGTGTGTCCCCTATGACGTACCCTTATCCCTACCAATGTTTCTTCGGCTCTACCTTATTTGCCGAGTAATGCTTTTGCATAGTAAATTATTCACTGACGCTTCGTCAAGAAGTATAGGGGCCCTTAATAGAATTAACTTCAATACACGTTTTGTATTGAAGACACTCATGACCATATGTCCTGGCACTGTTCTCTTGGTTTTTATGGTCTCCTTGTGGATAATAGCTAGCTGGACTCTACGACAATGTGAAAGGTAAGAATCATTAAATTTTCGACTACAGCGCCCGCTCTAGTAACTTCGCCCCGGGCAAAAAACAAATTACCGCCCTTGAGAATATATATAAATTTTTTAAATAAAAATCAAATCATCCAATTTTAATAAAACCATATATTCAACAGCGTAAGACTGATTATTAAGTGGTACAGAATTGTAGAAATTAATTAGGTGCTATTGAAAATCTACTTTATTGCAGTTAAAATGCAATTACATATAGATATTAAAAATAATACAAGGTAATATCAACTATACAAAAATCACAAAAAAGGTTTTTTCTCACTTTCAATTGTACGTTCTCAGTTTATTTGACCATTAAGACGATTTTGTGTAGTAGTCGAAAGAAAAGAATTCTTATTTAATTTTGAAAAAATCGATATGTGAAATTTTCTGTTAATTGGATATTTAACAAATCAATATTTTTCTCATTTTCTGAAACAGTCAAAATTCCGCCCTCAAATTTTGGCGCCCCGGTCAATTGTCCACAGATTGTCCGCACCTGGAGCGGGCGCTACCAACTATCTTTACAAATTAAATCCCATTTTAAATATGAAAATAATTTCATAACATAGTATTCAACTAACTGTTCGAAACTGGATTCAAATCCGTCAGAATTCAAGTACTCTACCCAGTCAGCGTGTTGAAAGAAACTTTAGATTTCACGCTCTTTTTTACATCCATGGTTTTACTTACAATTAAGCCTTTCAGGAACGGTTTATATTTAGTGTGATATTTATATTTTCCTAAAGCATATCGCATGAAATTTCATGCTGAAAAAACCTTCATCGCAGATAATGATTCTTACTATAAAATCTTTGTAAAACTTTCTAATTGCAGACATCATGAACACATTCTATTGCTTCACACTTGTAAAAATTTAAAATTATCGACCTAATATGGTGAATTCACGTAAAATATGTCACCTGGAGATTGGTACGGTAACTAGATGCAAACCTAATGTCGAAATTACCAAATTTATTGATTACAGTTCAAAAATCTGCAATTATGTATATATACCTAATGTACGAGGGTGGATTGATAAGTTTCCGGCCTGACCAAGAAAAACAAGGTTTTTAAAATTTTTTTTTTTTTATTTCTCAACATAATCTCCTCCAAGGCTGATACATTTCTCATAGCGGTGTTCCAGTCTATTAATGCCATCTCTATAGACTGATTCGTCAAGCTCCTCAAAATAACCATTTACAGCTTCGATTACTTCTTCATTGTCCGCAAATCTCTTACCGCCAAGCCATTTTTTGAGATTAGGGAACAGAAAATAGTCACTCGGGGCTAGGTCTGGAGAGTAAGGAGGGTGCGGCATCAATTCAAACTTTAGATCGTTGATTTTAGCCGTCGCAACGATTGACGTGTGCGCTGGTGCGTTATCGTGATGAAACAAGATTTTTTTCTTCGCCAGATGAGGTCGTTTAATTTTCACCTCGTGGCTCAAACGTTGCAATAAGTCTGCGTAGTATTGACCAGTGATAGTATTACCCTTTGCAAGGTAATCAATGTATATAATACCTCTTGCATCCCAAAAAACAGTAGCCATAACCTTGTTCGCCGAAAAAATTGTTTTTGCCTTCTTTGGAGTTGGTTCCCCTGGTCCAATCCACTGTTTAGACTGTTCTTTGGTTTCAGGAGTGTAGTGGTGGACCCACGTTTCGTCAACGGTTACGAATCGACGCAAAAATTCGCTTGGATTACGCTTATACAATGACAAATTTGCGGTAGAAATGTTTTTTCGAATCAATTTTTGGTCGACTGTTAGCAAACGCGGCACCCATCTTGCACAGAGCTTTTCCATATGCAAATGTTGGTGCAAAATATGTTGCACACGTTCATATGACATCTTACAGGTCTCAGCTATCTCACGCACTTTCAATCTGCGGTCTCCCAGCACTATTTGATGAATTTTTTCGATCATATCTGGAGTTGTGACCTCAACGGGGCGTCCTGAGCGAGGCCCATCAGAGGTGCTCACACGACCCTTTTTAAACTCGGAAACCCACTGCTTAACGGTTGAATATGACGGGGAGGATGTCCCCAGTGTTGAGTCCATCTCTTTTTTAATTTCCTTCGGCGTTAACCCCTTCAAATAAAAGTATTTGATGACAGCACGATTTTCCTGCTTTTCCATTTTTACGAAAACCACAGAGGCGTCTTGTTCAGCGTGCTGTCAAACCTACACTAGCAAGGAGATCGGGCTGAAACTATAGCTACAAGCTATCCAAGGATGGTACTATAGAATGTCACCTCAAGGTAGGCCTAGTGGCGTCATCTCTTGGTTAGGCCGGAAACTTATCAATCCACCCTCGTATATTTTTGTGTAGTTTCTGTACACACCATCCCATGCATTTAAAAACCCTTTCAAATGGTTAACTTGCATAAAGTGAAATGAAACTAAAAAGAAAATAATAGTGCGAAGCTGAAATTTCCATAAATCATGACAAATAGACTAATTGTAAGATACCATCAAGAACAATCATTAAGAAAGATAAATTGTTTGAAGTGCCACAAAATATCCACTCATTTCTATCCTGAGTAAATCTTCGCATTTACCTAAAACTACTATGGAACATCCCACATCCTTAACTTTTTGAAAACCATCATCTAATTTAGGTCTTCTTCTATCTTTCTTTACTTCTGTTTCTGCTTCTAATACGTCTCTAACTACGCCTTCATGTCTGAGAAGGTGTCTTAACATCCTCTCTCCCCTTTTCCTTATTGACTTTTCTTTGTTCTCCTGTTTATAATATTTCGTTATTTCTATCCATTGTATTTTTAAAATTCTTCTTTAACACCACATCTGAAAATTTTTTAAACTTTTTTTTTACACCATCCACGTTGATGGTATACGAGGTGTTGTAATTAAGTTGCGGAAATTTAAATAAAACACAAGTGAATTAGTTTTTGCTCAATACAATACATTATCGGCATTCATAATAGTCACCTTCCAACTCTATAGACCGTTGTCACCGTCTTTTTAACCCCTTGAAAGCACCCTTCATAGCCTTTTGAAATTATCGAAAGCAGAACCGTCGTTACAGCTGCCTTGACCTCTTTTATACTGCCATGAAGAGGTGGGATTTAATTTTTGAAAAGAGAAATAGGTTTAAATCCGGATTGTAGAGGAAATGTGGTTGATAATTTTTTTGGCCAAATACACGCGGACAATCATGGAAGAATGCGCAAGCTCGTTGTCATGATGAAGAATCAAGCTTTTCTCTACGCCTTACGCGAAAAATGTGTGCCCTCAGGACGCCAATATAAAACTGTCCAGAAACTGTCTGGCAAAGAGGAACATACATGCAGTGGGTAATGCTCTCCATATGGAAAAGAACGATCAGCATTTTCCTTCATCTTAGACATCCTTGCTTTCATTGCGCCCTCTCTCAGGACTCATCTTCATACCCATTTTCCAATTCGCCGAGAATTTCAGATGGTTTTTCGCCAAATTTCACTAAATATTATATTACGACACGTTTTTGTGATTTGAGTCATTCATTTTTGAGAAGCTACTAAAAAATTTACTTACGAAAAACACGGATTAAAGGTGAACGATGCGACTTAGCAACTTCAAAATTGTACGGGTACCAAAGAAAGGTTCACAATTTGCAACAAGGTGAGTTGTTCAGTGGGAAATGACAACTAAATTTCGGGAATTTAGTTACTACACCTCGTATATTCGAAATCAATTCTCCGAGTTCAGAATGAACTTAGCCCAACTTTCTTGTCGAGCTGTGTGCTGCGTGTAGACTGTGACCTGTAGCCGATGTTACGTCCTAGATCACATAAACCACCTTCAGGGATTTTCTAATAATATTTTTGAAGAAACTTACTGAGTAGTTTGTATTTCGTTAAATATCTTCCCCGTAAGGGCTGTTTTCGAAGTTTCTGTAATCTATAGAAAATGCACAGTGGGCTGCGGTTTAAACTCAAAAGTAAGGCACCGAACAAATTTTATGTGTATTCATAATATTTTTGTAATTAAAGTTCTTTTGACAGAAATCGATCTTCCTAATTAAAAATTAAATAAAAAATTTTCCTGAAACCGTTTTAATTTCGTTAAACTAAATTTTCTGGGTCAAATTTCCTAGGAAAAACTTAACCTTCTTAATATCAACGTAATCCTTTTTGGTTAAGCAGTTTCTTTAATTTTTTTTTTGGTAGAGCTGGAGCTGTTTACTGTTTTCTTTTCCTTCATGTCGCATCAATTTAAGCGGTTTTATTATTCGCTTCGCTTCATTCTTTTGTTTAGAAACTTTTACCAAAAAAATAAAAAATAAAAAACCAACCCACACCTTTATAAATAGATACATGCTTTAGAAGGATTTATTGAAAAAAGTGAAAAAAAAAATGTTTCTCGGTTGAAAAAACGCAGATTTTTTTAGATTCCACGATGAAGAGCATGCAAACCTATTGAATGCCATGTGGTTGATAGCAATAACATTCCTCAGCGTTGGATTTGGAGATATAGTACCCAATACCTATTGTGGTAGAGGTATTGCGGTTAGTACTGGAATTATGGTAAGTAAACCTTTTTCATGTTGCAATTTCTACTGAAAACGTTTCGAATTACGGAATGGTCTTCCGGATATTAATATTTGATAAACAAATTTTCAAAAGTGAATCCTTTATTTATTTGAAGTGAAAATAATTTTGTAGACTTTGTAGAGCGTTCACTATTATCTTTGAAGTAAATTTGCGTCAATAATTAATTAAAAGAATATCTATAAAGAATATAATTCGTTATAAGAAGAAGCTTTCAAGCTTTCACAGCCGAGTTATCTGCGGCTGATTTCTTCACAATTGCCGACGAAACGAAATGAAAAACCACATAAACAGAACAGTTCAATATTCCTCGGTTTTTCGAAATTTCGAACATTCGTTTCTACATTTCGAATGTCGTATTCAATCTGTAAAGTCCAATATCGTCAAGTGTGGCTGGACGTTGTTCGCGAAAGCGGCTAACTGAAAGTTTTAAGCAACTGACAGACCTCAAATACTTTTGTACTAATCTTATGAGTGGATGAGTAAACATGTTCGGAATTGTGTGCAAAATCTAATCAGTTCGGGACAATGTTGTCTCTCACAAAGTTAGACCGCGACCGCAGTGACCCAAAGAAAATACCACATAATCGTAAACACTGTTATCTCTTATCTTTCGAGCTTCAACAAAAGTGGTAAACTACCCTTGGATGTCTTACCGTAAACTGAAACAACAAACTTCTATTCCAGGTGACCACACTTTTATACACACTTAGCATTCTGTTAGCTAAAGTAACAAAGTTTCAGTAACTAATGATATTAAGCTTGCAGGATTTTTCAATTCACTACCTACCACTTATTTTATGTGTTTTAGACAGTAGCATACATATGCAATAAATAATTAAAACAAAATACAGTCGAACTTCTGTTACTCGAACTTCTACAACTCCAAATCCAAATTTTCTAACATTTACATTTATTTCAAATTCCATTATAAATAGTTTCTGGAATATCTATTAATTTTCTTTGCGTAAAATCGATGCCATTGATACTTTTGATCTCCACGTCGAGAACTACCAAAATCCAAAGTTTAACATAAGCTCATTTTCCGTATGGTTTTGCGGGGTCCTTTTTTATTCCATTCTACAATGTAAACTAACTATTAACTTTACTGTTTCAGGGAGCAGGGTGTACGGCATTACTCGTTGCCGTTGTTTCAAGAAAGTTGGAACTTACTAGAGCTGAAAAGCATGTCCACAATTTTATGATGGATACTCAACTAACAAAAAGAGTAAGTTCAAACTATTCTTACTTACTTAAAAGTTCATCTTTATTATTCGCATTTTAGTTAAAAAATGCAGCAGCAAACGTATTACGAGAAACTTGGTTGATATATAAGTATACAAGGCTAGTGACCAGAGTAAATCCCGGACGTGTGAGAACACACCAAAGGAAATTTCTCCTTGCCATTTACGCGTAAGTATTGAATTCATCACTTTTATCGTGAAATGTTTCTCAAAATTGCTTTGCAGGTTGCGAAAAGTTAAAATGGACCAAAGAAAGTTAATGGACAACGCCAACACCATTACCGATATGGCAAAGGTAAAACACTCTAGCTATTCGATTCGTTATTTCGTTGGTTCATGTTTCATTGAACAATTTTTTTTTTTTTCTAGACACAAAACACCGTTTACGAGATCGTTTCCGATATGAGTTCTAGGCAAGATACGTTAGAAGATCGATTGACGAACATGGAAGACAAAATGATCGCTTTACAAGAACAAATCGACCTTTTACCTGATATTATTGCAGCCAGAATTCAAGCCCAAGTAAGTTTTTAACATTATTTTTTAAGGGACACCTCCGCGGATAAATTAATTCTACGACTAATACACTATCGGAAATGTTCATTTAAAAGTTGCAAAAGTTGCAACGCATACCTTATCCTAATATCGAAAGCCAGCACTGCTGAGTTCGTATGTAAATAATTTTTTTATTTTATTAGTGGAACAATATGACGTCTGTAGTCCTCTAGTACTTTATTAGAGGCACACCGTATGTATAGAATAATATAATGTACATTTAGATATGTGCGTATGTTACATTAGTAAAAGGGATCAAATTTTTCCGTGGTGCAAGATGCATGGTGCTCCTTAAAGAGAACAACAATATTGCGTCGTAAAATCCGGATTTATACGGAAAATATAGTTAGCTTCTCCACGCCAGCGCAACACGGAAATGGTGCAATTTTTACCAGCTTTAACGGATCAGCGATATGGAACTCTATTCTCTTCTTATTTATGTTTATTATTTTTTTACTAGTTTCTTTTTTAATAAGGTTACGGTAGGAAAAGACAACACAAACAAAATGTTGTAAATGGTGCTACTGCCGCGTATATTTCGGATTTTATACCATAATCGTAGGCGTGGCTTGTGCTGGCGTTAAGTATATTTAACTCTACCGGCTACTACGAACCAATATGAAAATCCAGGGCACCAAAGGGTTTTAATAAAAAGTTTCGATGATAACGAACATATTTTTTTGGATCTGTTGTTCGTAATAACCGAGATTAACCATATTAGGCAATGCACTTTTATTTTTTCTGACTTTATTCGCATAAGGGTGGATTTTCGGTAGTTACATTGACCTTTCGTGTAATTAGGCGGAAAAAATGGAACAAAGGAGAAATTTCCTTCACCCTGAATCAGCGGCTGGTCTTCAGCAGTCTAGAAGTGTGCCACCAGCATGCCCTTGGCCCGGTCCTGTTGCAGTGATACCATCTCCAATAGGTAAACTTCCACCACCCACTACGACAAAAAGCTGATTTCACCCATGGAATACTTGTCTAGTCAATTTTTTTAATAGGAAGGATAATTTTTCTAAATCTAGTGCCATATTAATTGAACTGATAACAACAAATTTTTTACCGTTGTCTTGTATATAAAAAAAAATTGCTTTCGTTTATTCACCAGTCTATTAGTTTAATTATTTATTAATTTATTTAAAATACACTACAACGATCGTGTAGTATGTTAGAGCCTTAAATTAATTAATTGAGTGAAGTTAAAGTAACGATAATGAATAGCAGTTTCTACACAAATAGCATAGCAAAGCCTTAATTGATAGAAATAATTACATTACAAAAAAAAAACAGAGTACCTTATATTATACATACATGCATTATATTTACTGTAATAGCCTCGTACATACGTGAAATAACCGAAATAGAAGTAGAACTTTTTATGAGTATTAAAACAAATTATTTAAAGGATTGTCTAACAAAAATTGTTTTCCAAAATATCAAATGTTACATCACTCTAATTGTTCGCAATTAAACACATATTATGTTTGGAAAAACACTGCCAGATGTTTTTCGAAAACTAGTTTAAAAATAATGTTTACGAAAACAAATTGGTTTTTGTTTTCTTTAAACATTATTTTTTCTCAAATTCATTTATTTTTTTATCCATTAGCATCGTAAACAAAAAATAATACATGTTATATTTTTCTGTTTGCGTACGTGGGTCTTTCTCTTTTTGTGTTTTTGATGTGACTATAATTTTGGAAAACATTTTTTAACTATGACCACCGTATAGAACATATAATAACAAATTTTTAAATTACAAAATATAGGTACTTTTTACAATAATTATATAAACCAAACTGTTATCTAATATTTCCAAGGTACCGTTTTAATTAATGATAATTTTTAAGCTGGTTTAACAGAGGTAAAAAGCAAAAGATTGCAACTATAGATGTAAATAAAATGATCTATTCTTTTCATTTTATTTATAATCATTTTAGTATAAATGTACATTCCTTTTATTTATAAAAAANGGTTTAACAGAGGTAAAAAGCAAAAGATTGCAACTATAGATGTAAATAAAATGATCTATTCTTTTCATTTTATTTATAATCATTTTAGTATAAATGTACATTCCTTTTATTTATAAAAAAGATCAGTTTATCCTCAAAATGTAACAATATTCAAATAATAGTCCCACTAAGGCTGAATATAAAATTTTTTACAAATAGAAACAGAACATTTTAAATATTACCTGATGCTTTAGAAACGTATGTACATTCATCGTTTTACGAAAAAATTATTGTGATTTTTAAAAACGAAATACCGATTTCTAAAGCATTAGCTACTAAATATTGAATCTTTTATTATAACTACTTATTGTATAATTTTTTAAACAATTCAATACCTACATAAAATGTTTTATATTCAGTTTACTACTACGTACTTACTGAATGAATTTCTACTACGAAAACAAGTAAAGCTTTACACAAGACGGTATTAAAAATTCCTATACTTATGGGTACTACATACTACAAACTGAACAAGAATTTAAATAGGTTTACCATGTAAAATTTATAAACAGGAACAAATAGGGTTACTAATTAATTAAGGACTAATATCTGTTCGTTAATTTTGGTTTACAAAGTATTTTGTAAAAATTTACATGGTATATACGAAAGTGTACTTTGTAATTTTTTTACAAGAAACGGTGATATTCGTCTATAATGAAATCATGTAATTTTCCTAGTCAAAGGTATTTACTACGCAATTTGCAATTTCAAAACGAAAACGTAGTAAATGCCCTTGTTGCTTGCTTGTTTGTGACACTTGTCTCAGTTACAAAAAAAAGAAAAAAAAAACGAAAAAGAATGGTGTGATAGAGTAAAGGTGCACCTTATTATGTTACACACTCAGAGGTCCAAATTGTTAAAAAAATTAAGCGTTTCGCTATTTCACAAGATTTTTTAAAATATTAAATGAAAAATCAAACATATGTAACCACCTGTCTGCAGAAGTAGTCTGTTAAATAATAATAATAATTACATAAACTTACATTAAGTCAGCACAACAAATTTTTAGTAATAATGTTTGCTTCTACAGTTGTCAAAATTAAACTACTATAGTTTCATAAAAACCGAGTTTAATTATTCACATTTCACCACAAATATCTCCCCAAGACTTTTGAACAGACCGCTATAAATAAGCGTTATTATTATCATTAAGAACGAAGTCATTTCTTGTTATTATCCTTCCGTTTCGTCCTTCATATATATGAGTAAAACGTCTTTTAGAACTACTTACTACTATTCATTCTAGTTCATAAATGTTTATAGCTTCTCCACGCCAGCGCAACACGGAAATGGTGCAATTTTTACCAGCTTTAACGGATCAGCGATATGGAACTCTATTCTCTTCTTATTTATGTTTATTATTTTTTTACTAGTTTCTTTTTTAATAAGGTTACGGTAGGAAAAGACAACACAAACAAAATGTTGTAAATGGTGCTACTGCCGCGTATATTTCGGATTTTATACCATAATCGTAGGCGTGGCTTGTGCTGGCGTTAAGTATATTTAACTCTACCGGCTACTACGAACCAATATGAAAATCCAGGGCACCAAAGGGTTTTAATAAAAAGTTTCGATGATAACGAACATATTTTTTTGGATCTGTTGTTCGTAATAACCGAGATTAACCATATTAGGCAATGCACTTTTATTTTTTCTGACTTTATTCGCATAAGGGTGGATTTTCGGTAGTTACATTGACCTTTCGTGTAATTAGGCGGAAAAAATGGAACAAAGGAGAAATTTCCTTCACCCTGAATCAGCGGCTGGTCTTCAGCAGTCTAGAAGTGTGCCACCAGCATGCCCTTGGCCCGGTCCTGTTGCAGTGATACCATCTCCAATAGGTAAACTTCCACCACCCACTACGACAAAAAGCTGATTTCACCCATGGAATACTTGTCTAGTCAATTTTTTTAATAGGAAGGATAATTTTTCTAAATCTAGTGCCATATTAATTGAACTGATAACAACAAATTTTTTACCGTTGTCTTGTATATAAAAAAAAATTGCTTTCGTTTATTCACCAGTCTATTAGTTTAATTATTTATTAATTTATTTAAAATACACTACAACGATCGTGTAGTATGTTAGAGCCTTAAATTAATTAATTGAGTGAAGTTAAAGTAACGATAATGAATAGCAGTTTCTACACAAATAGCATAGCAAAGCCTTAATTGATAGAAATAATTACATTACAAAAAAAAAACAGAGTACCTTATATTATACATACATGCATTATATTTACTGTAATAGCCTCGTACATACGTGAAATAACCGAAATAGAAGTAGAACTTTTTATGAGTATTAAAACAAATTATTTAAAGGATTGTCTAACAAAAATTGTTTTCCAAAATATCAANGAAGGGCAAATCGGACGGAAGAAGATACGATACAAATAGTTTTTATTAAAAATATTTCAAGGTTGTCAGTTTGTGTTATACAGTCATTAGAATAACAGTTAGTTTAGTTTCGCATTAATTAAAATGTGCTGTGTGAATAAATAAGCAATCAGGAAAATTTGTGTTACCCTCTTGCATGGATTTAAATCTACAACAATCAACGATACACCTAAGTAGTAAGTTTTACATCCATATTTTATATTTAAATAATTTTAGGCGTTGTGTTTATTGAATGTTCTTATACCTGTGCATGAGTTATATATCGGATACGTATAAAAGCATTCAATGGGTAGATTTTAAACTTTATTATTGGATCAGCCCGACATCCGTATGTTAAAGCCGTTTTTTTGATCCTTTTTGCACAAAGATAATCTTACAAATACTCAGAGTTTTTGTATTAATTAACATTTAATGAATGGTACACACAATAGAGATCAGCAAATTCGTAATCAACAGTTCTTCTGCTAATTCAATTTTCTTAAAAGTATTTACCTAACTCATTATAAGAAATATCATTCTTTGATCGACGCTCTGAACGGTTAATAAGGTAAACTATCGTCGTCGTAATGTCAAAAATAAGACTATAGACGCACTTAGAAATACTCGTTTAAATTTTGTTTTTACGATAAATTCAACTATAATTTTTAATTAATATATACACAACCCAACATAAACCAAATATTACAATTCTAATAATGTAACTACAAAGTTAAAAAACAGCTTTTCTTACGTAAAACAATACTATTTTCAATATTACGTAGAAATAATTAATTAATTAGTAATATATTTAATTAAGTCTACTTGTAAAATTTGCTTGAAAACTTTCAAAAGTTAATAATTACAGTGTATTTGGATACTAATTACGAGTTTTTAGTTCATTTTAATGGAAAACTACAATTTTATTCCCGAAAATAAGACATTCATGAAGATGCATAAATGTTATCAACAATTATCAAAAAGTTTTATTGAAACTTTTGGTGGAGGCGCCGGGACACTTAAAATAAACGCTATATTGAGCTGTAATTCCGATTTCATTGGAGTGGAATGATGAATATTCATTTTTAAGTTATATTTTTTCCTGTAGACATACTTACAGACGCTAATTTATATTTTTTTTAACAATAAATTGAACTATAATTTGTAATATAGCATGTATGCAACCCAACATACACCAAATATTACAATTCTAATAATGTAACTACAAAGAAAGTTAGAAAACAATTTTTCTTGCGGAAATAACATTCTTAAGTAAAACACAATACTATTCTCAATATTACGTAGAAATAATTAGTTCATTCGTAATATTTTTAATGAAACCTACTGGTAAAATTGGATTGAAAGGTTTATATTATTATTGAGCTGTAATTCGGCTTTTATTCAAGAAGACTCATAAATTTTCATATTAAAATTATATATTTTCCATGTAGACGCTCTTAGAAAGGCTAATTGATGTTCTTCTTTTTATAAATTAAACTACTGTTAGTAATATAACATATACACAACCTAACACACAGCTTAACTTTCAAAAAAGTACAAAAACAATTTTTGTCATGGAAATAACTTCTTACTTCATATCCCTAGGTTCGTAATATACTATTATCAACGCGTTTTGAGTTATATGAGTCTTGATTTATATGGAACATTAAAATCTACAACCACCAGTCAGTAACTATCATTTTATTTACCTTTATAAATTAGTTAATTAACAGGTAACAAATAAATCTACGTTTAAAGTATTTAAAAATGTTTATTATAATACAAATACATTTACTGATGATATACAAAATGGAAAGATTTACCGATAGAAATTAGGTACATGTACTTTTTGGATATGGTTGCTGAACATTTACAAAGATTACCACAATAAACAAATATCATATTGTACAAAAAAATATCAACAAACAACAAATAATTACGTTTTATTTGCAATAAGAAATATGTATGTATATATATATATATGTAAATATATACAAGCTGACATGTACACATCAACAAATTTGTATATAAGTATTTATAAGGCATAATGTATATATAAAAATCTTAATAACAAATTCAATAATTCGATAGATAAAATTGTAAAAACAAAATATAACAAAATAAAAGTCGTTTAGTCTTTCGTAAATCTGGGGCATCGTCGATATATCACTGAAAAAATCTATATGGCATATCACAATAATGATATATTATTTTACTTTATATGGCACTAGCCACAGCTAGTTTTTTTAAGTACAAACTTTCGAATCAAGGAACTAAAGATTATTAAAGTTAAAAAGTTATACTTATTTAATTATCAAAGGAAAGCACAAAACATTACTGTATCTATTTATAATGGAATGAAATTTACAATTATATTAAAAAAAGAAATCAGAGAAGAAACTTTCGTTGCCCACGCGAGCTGCTTATTGATGATTAGCCTAAAATATCTTTTCAGAGTATTAAAATTAAATTATGTGCAGTCAGTTGATAAACAAATATACAAATCATCCCTTTCCTGTTATTTCAGCTAATTATGTAGTAGAGTAAAAAATTACGCTAAATGACTAAACCGATTTTCACTAAAACAAAATGCATTTAAGTTTTTCCTTTCTACTAATTATTTATTGTAACGCATTGCCCTTTAATTTTTCTTGTTGTGAACACTTGAATATTTAGAATTTCTGTTGGCAACGCGCTTTCAAATTTAATAAAATCTGTTACTCAAAAGCTGCCGTTTAGTGAATTTCAAAAGACGAAATTTATAAGTACCTATCTACAAATAAATATGAGTTAGCTAACTACCAACTAATTCGATTTGTCTATATTTTTTTCGTAAATTTGATACTGGATCTTTAAAAAGAATAGGATCTAGTCTTAGATTAGACCTTAAAAGGGGCATGTAACCAAAAACAGCCGCAAAAGTATTTAAACACGTCTGTCTTTGTATAAAATGATCTGGATCATTCCACGGTGATCTGCTACCAGTCGAAGGTTGCTCTTTATATTGCTTTCTCTGCGTTACTTTTATAGGAGGTCTGCGGGTAACGTGACTGACTAAAAAATTCATCAAAATATCCTCACAATTTTGACTTTGCTCAACAGTCTTATGCAACAGCGGACTCAGCCACTCTGTGTACAAAACGTTGTAGTAACGATGGTAGAACGCAGCACTAGTTAATATTATCGAATATTCGTTAGTCCATTTAGACGTGTAGCCCCAAGACGCCTTGGCGTCGTCCCAAAAGTGAGATCTCGCCGGATAACCGACTATTCTGTCCGGAAACTCCAACCACACTTTATAAGCGAAATCAACTTCGTCCGTGGTAATCACAGTATCTTCGTCCAATGAAAACACTCCGGCGGTTTTTATTGACTGATGCGGGTAAAATCTTTGGGATATTGTAGGTTTCGACGGGTCATTAGAAGACTGAACGATTGTCAATTTTATATCAGGCGACAACAGGGGCCATCTACTCTTAACAGGTGGTCTTTTATCATTTGACCACACCACGACTATCTGAAACGAAAGATGGAACAGTGTCTCTAGAAACATCAACATTGTCTCATTTACCTGCTCAACGTATTTACTTCGACCTATATTAGATACAAGACGGTATAACGAAGACGATGGCACTAAGTTAGTTCCGAGTTGGCAGTAAATAACAGCAGTAAATTTTCCCAATCGGGGCGAAGGGCTAAAGGGAAAATCCACCGCTGAATCGGAAAATTGTGGAAGAGTTAAAAGAGCCCCTGGCCAATTATTCCAAACTACCCCGGACCTCTGTAACTGCATCGGTAATCTACCTTTTATTATCTGAAACAATTAAATGAGACACTTACTACCATTCCATTATTATTAACAATATCTGGACAATTGCTTTAAATTACCTCTAAAGTAGTAAAAACAATTTTTTCTATCGACGAAAAATAACGGTCCCATAAGCTTTGAGTTTGTTGTCGTAATTCTAAAATTTTTGTTGGTGGTATCGAACGAACCATATTAGGAACCTGGAAAAATAAATATAGGTACAAATTAATTATTATGCTACGTTGTCAGATAAAAAAAAGACGATAATATAAATATAATAGTTACTTGTAAGAGTAATCGCTCGTCTGCCCATAGTACTGCCTTATTCCAGTCTATAACTTCGGAAAAGGGTAGTTCCCAACCATTCGAAAGGAGAACTGGAATGCAACCCGCTTGCAGCGCTTCTAAAAAGCGATAGGAACCCAACCTACGACCCCTTGGTACAAGACAAAATGTCGAATTTTGAAGTAGTACTTCGTAATCGTACCTTGAACATAAAACGAATATTTTAAAAGCATATCGAAAACGTATTTGATTAGATTTAAATTTAAATTTCTAGGATAACTGCTCATATCTAAAATTAATTTTAACAAATTCCGGAATTATGGTTTAATTGCATATGAAATTTGTATTTTACTACTGCCAAGCAGTTAATTTAAGCTAGAATTTAATAACTTAATCAATTGAAATGCCTATTTCAGTTTATAAAATTTTTACGGCAAATACATATTGAAAAATTGTATGTGTAAAAACATAAAAAACAACACAAAAGTTGATAAGATGCCATATAACATGTACCTATGTAAAAAATGGTAAATAAACATATTAGATAAAATTACCGCGATCAAATTTCTCACGTTTTCTCGCTTTCAAGGATTTCAAAGTAAAAGATATTTGAATTGGCTTGCTCATGTTCATTCTATTAAAACTGCAAAAAGGTAAATAAACAAAATTGTTCGTCAACACGTTTCAAAAAGCCTTGACAAAATTTTTATGGACATATATATACATTCTACTTATATTTTCCTATTTAATTTGAACTGTAACCTCGTCAAAAATGAAAAAAAAAAAAACACATTACACAAAATAATTAATGTGAAACAGGAAAATTTAGTAATTTACTTATTATACGATTAGATGACAAATAGATCTTAATAATTACTGCTTACGTTAGAAGGACAAACTAAACTCGTTATCTTCTTTTAACTAAAAACTAAAGTCAATTTGCTATTTAAATAGCATGCATACTATGCTGATTTTAATGCAAATATCATTATTTTTTTTATCTTACAGTAGTTACCTTATTTACATCGGTAAATAAATATTAACAGTTTTTAATAGCTTTTAAACACCAGTAGCAAAATTAACAATCGGGTAACGTTAAGGTGGGCTGTTATCGTAATAAATAAATATTTAACGAATTATTTATTAAGTCAAGTAAGAATCTTCTAAAGGCCAAAACTATGTCCCAACTAACGAAGTGAAATACATCATTTGCTTATTATTAAGAAATTTCTGTATATCGCAATATCATTAAATAATATTAACATATTCAATAATTAAAAACGCCACATTGTATCGTCGCTACAGCGATAACGACCTAGCAGAATAAGTGTTAACATTTAAATAATAAAATTATCAGTTATTATTTACAATTATCTGCTAATGTAATTAATAAAACCGTGTATCAGCACACTTTATAAAGACAAACCTCTTTAATTGCATAAAATTTTACATAAATATCGATCACTTTAATAAAACCAGACAATTAAATAGAAGTGTTTTTAGTTTAGTTTTGTTAAAATAAAAAATTGCAATGACATTTTGTAACTTTTATTTTTTAGAATTTGCTGGCTGGTTTTTATTGAGATCTTCTTTCTCCTTTCCGCTTGATAACGGTAGAAGTCTATAAATTTTAATTTACCAAAACATTTGTAAAAGTTATAGCAATCATTTTAATTTACTACCATATCAATTAAGCTTTAGTGCTTGTGTCAAAATTAATTTTACTTAAAATTTGGTGACATCATATATGCCTTGTTGAACGGAAATTGGCAGATGGTGTAAATTATCTAAAATGGCAACATAATTGTCAAATAAGTGCATGATGCATTGGTACTTCTTCTAGCTACCCGTGTGTTAACTTTTTATAAACATATCTAAATCTACAGAGGTATTATGCATTTACCATGACGCCACTTGACTGCTTATCTTAGAAGTTTATTGCACTATAAACTCGCATAATTTTTCTTTTAAAGTGACATATAAATTAATAACATTTAAATATAAAATTATTAGTATCACGAAGAAGATTGTTTAAATTTAAATATATATCCTATATCAAATACAAGTATCTATACGACTTGTTTTTGCGGTTTCTATAATGTAATGCGTCCTTCCGAATTTTGTAACATTTTCTCCGAAATAATGTTTATATCACTGCGGTTAGCCTCGTATCATTTGAAAAACATCCTGATGTTTATTAACCAAAACCATAATCTGTACATTTTTGCAAAAATATTTTTTTTTTAAACTTCAGATTTACGTAAATTTCTGAGGAAACTGAAAATTCTTGCCAGTATTTTTTCAACAGAATTATTAATTATTTTTACCTTAGCAGTCATAAAACACTTTTTTTACATTTCATGCACAGCAAAATACTCATTTACGAAACCGCACTGCAGAAGTTAAAATATAATAAATAGTAAACGTGAGTGCCTCTTTTAATTTCTTTAAAACTTCTTGAAAGAAAGTTGTTTCTGTCGGTGCATGTGGGTAGAAATCTATTACGAATGAAGTGGGTTGAGAATATATTAAAGGTACTTCTATTCGTCCAGTTTTTCAACCAAGGAGTGCATGTAGACTTATTAGACCTTTTATAGAAAACGAAGAAGTTCGGAAACAAAAACAAAATCACTCCCATTCGATTTTTTAATGTTTTTTTTAAATATTATTTAAACAAGAAAAGGAAAACTAAAAATATCACTTCAGAAAATAATTAGTTATCTACGTAAAATAACTTTCGCAGTCTCAGCAAATGTTTAATTGGTGACGTCTAAGCAAAAATCTATTCGTAAATGTAATTTTATTAATCGACCCAGTCAAGAACTAAACGGCAGATTAATAAAAACATTAGTTATTGATAACCTATTTTTCAATTTAATGCAGTTCTCCTTGAACCGTAATTTATCTGAATTAAAGCTGAATTAACAAATTGAAAATTATTTTACACAACATACAGGGCAAAGCTTCAAAAGTAATATGTAGGTACCTGCACTTTGCGTATGTATTATTATTAAAAAGAAACGAAAGTCCTCAAAGAAGAACCCAGCTTTTAAAACAAACATCAATTATGCTTAATGACTATTTGTTCAATGGAAATGTGAAAGAGAGAGTTACATGTATTTTATGCTAACGCAATAGTTGTTTTAGCAAACACGTTGATGGCCCATTTTAACCTTGACACCTAGACATCTTACGTATTTTTTAAAAAAAAAGTACAGTAAGGTACAGTTAAACATCATACGATATTTATGCTGATGAATACAAATTTTTTAAAAAATTCAATTTGAAATATTGACAATTTTACAGGACATGTAGATAATACTTTCAGCAATTAAAAAACACAACACATATTCATTAGTTATTTGCTCTTTAGCGACACTTTAAAACTAGCGAAATTTAATGACCAAGTCTAATACACGGTAAAAGCTTGAAAACAAGCAATTAAAAAAAACATACTTAGGTATAAGACTTAACATGTTCACGCACACATGCAATTAAACTAGTGTTGCCCAAATTCAGTCTTGGTCTTGCAGTCTTGGTCTTGTTCTTGCGTTTTTGCAAGACCAAGACCAAGAACAAGACCGCGTATTTTTAGCAAGACCAAAACCAAGACTGACCGTGCAAGACTTGAGCAAGAACAAGACATAGCCTGCAAGACTCTTGCGTCTTGCAGCTAGGACTTAGCGCTATTTCACTGAGTAGTTAGGTGTAACAGTTCGGTGTATAGGTAGGTACGCTTAGGAATTCTATGAGACGCAAAAAACTGTATCAAAGAATATGAAAAACTGGACCTATGCGCATTACGACTAAAACCATAAACATAGCGAATAAAAAAATTATTAAAATCAAACTGAGTGCATGCATAGTTATGTTTTAACCATCGGCACTTTGATAATGCGGCATCAAAGGTTTTGTACTTACTTCTCAAAGAAATTTGCCGCTTTTCGGAAGTACATGGTTATGATACACGCGCCGGCGGCTTCTTTTGAAATCTAAAACAATCGTTGCCGCCACGCCGAAATCATAACATTTGACACTATTTGATTGCCGCCATAGGGTGTAGGTATACTCATGCAAAATAATTTCGAATTTTTTTACACGCTTTATATTATTGTTTGATTTGCGGCGGCATCCTTATCATAGAGCCGGCACGTGGCGAGGCGGCGCGGTAGAAAGCAAGGATCATAAATGTTTATTAAGAAACAGTTACTTCCATGGAAAACGACATATAGGTCAGTTGATTTTTCGAATTTCTTATCAAATCTTCAGTTATTTATTAATCTGCTTGATCTTTACTATGGCTATATTCATTCAAGCTCACAATGTTCCAATTCTAATACGTTTTTCTAGGATTTAAAGTAAACTTTAATAAATAGTAATAGACTAATAGGTAATTGCAAGACTTGCAAGACTCTTGCTGCAAGACCAAGACCAAGACCAAGACTGGGAGCGCAAGACCAAGACCAAGACCAAGACCAGGTGTATTGGCGCAAGACCAAGACCAAGACTGGCTAAGTCTCGTCTTGTTCTTGCGTTTGGGCAACACTAAATTAAACAAACAAAACCTGCTTTTTGTAATCACCACAGAAATAACGTAAGTTGTAAAAAAAAAAGTTATTTCGAAGTTCTTTTGCATTAATTTGAAAAATTATATGGCTATAAAGCTAACATATGCATTTTACGTAATGATATTTGCAAATACAACCTTTAAATAATCGTATCTCGCGTAACTAAAAGGATTTGCAGCAATAAAAATGTTAATGCTAATTTTAAATATGTAATTTTTTGGAAAACGCCCTAACAAAATGTTAAGCAAGTGATAAATTTAAAAGTTGCTAATTATTCTTTTAACCACTTCATTATTTTCCGTTATTATTTTAAATAAGTTGGCGGTATGTACATTTGAATCGCCTATTTATTCTTATTTATAATTAATGTTGGAAAATATTTATAAATCAGCCTTTTTTTCTCTCCCAACATACATTAAAGCACTTCAAATTCGTGATGATGTACCCACATTGAAATGTAATATTTAATCGTAAGTAAGATAAGTTCGTCAATGATAATGTTAATTTACAATATACTCACCTAGACATGGAGAAACTCCTACTTTAGTACTTTTAAAGTGTCAAATTTCATTTAAAAAAGGAAAAATGAATAAGTATTATAGATATTTGTTCTTCCATATTTTACAAATACTTTAAACTGATTTTATATATCATATTATTTCAACGCCTACAGGAATATATATGTCTGTGTCTGTTATAACTAAAAAAAGGTATTAATTTACATCCTTCCGTAATTTGATATTGCAGTGACTTATCGGTAAGGGCAGTAAAAAGGCGGTGTGTATGTCAGTATGAACTAATTACAAATTTACGTATAGATAGATGCACGAATACATATGAAAAAAAAGTGAATTAGTAGAACATTGAGCTGCTGAAGCAATAAAAGCTCTTGTCAATTTACAAATTTTATAAAACGCTTTAATTAGACAATGGTCTGATAAAATTGAATTTGAACATCTAGATGAGAATGCTACAAATTAAATTATCCGGAGTCGCCCTGAGTATAATTTAACCGTTTCCCAATAAAAGTAATAATAGCCTGACGTAGTTCTGATATTGTTACAAAATTGAATACTGACGTTCCTACATCCTGTTAGTAAAGCTCACATACAAATATGTATGTATATTATGTATCCTGGCTTTGCAAAAGCTTGTTTGTACATGCTGCAATTACTATGAACTTACCGCAAACCCGCCTAGAAAAATAAACAACTTTTCACATCTTCGCACACACACACACATGATCAATTATCATTTTGGATTAAAATAAGACTAAAATTCAAGTACAAATCAAAAAGGGGCTAATAATGACATAAAAAATTATTAACAGGACTAACTTTACCACCATAAATTGATTATTGTAGACACGTGTTTCGCCCACGTATTAAATTAACATATTAAATTTCGCGAGACTCGTTTTGATAATAAATGTTGATAATAATTATGAAGTGGGCGAAACACATGTCCGCAATAATCAATTTTTAGGGGTAATTTTGGTCTCTATTTAGTTTAATTAGGACTAAATCTAGCAATTAAATAGATGAACAATTTTTTATGTGTTCCTTTACAGAATCCAACACATTTCAATTACAATATTATTTACACACTAACAGTATCAGCTTAGGTGAACCTGAATGGATTATTTAATGTACTCTTTTCATAATCTTCCCTGAAGAAACTTTTTTAACGAAACGTCGCTGTTGGATTATGTAAAGCAATAAATAAAAAAAATTTCACCCTTTGATTTACTAGATTTAGTCCTGTTAATTTATAGTAGAGGAAGTAGTACAAAGTTGAAAAAAACAATATTTGTTAAAATATTTCCAATTTACCCTGTATATTATACACTAAAGACGAATTGAGAACCGACATATTCTATTACATGCAACCATAAAAAAGCAACATCTTTTTATATAAACAATAAAGTTATAGCTATAATAAACGTAATTTAAATCTTCTGAGGGGTGCTACGCTTTGTTCAAAAGTTTTCAGTTAGTTTAGGACAGTTTTCAAACTATGGTTTTTGCTTGTCGACAAAGAAATATGTAATTTCTACGTTCGGTGATAATTTGCCTTACCTGTATACATCTTGAACGACTTATTTTTATAGTTAAATTAAATAAAAATTATCGATCACATTTTTAAATCGCTCTGTATAAATGCATCCAATTTCATGTAGATTGCAATCCACAAATTACTTATTTTAAATATTGCAATGAATATTTTGTANAATTTTCCAGGCATTCAACATCTTCACATTTTGTGTATACCTGTATGTGAAATAACTTACGATAACCAGCTTAACCTGTCGAATATTGCCGAAGGAGACCTTTAAATTTATGTAACACTTGATGGTAAAAATTATTATCATTTTATTGCACTTATACATATATTTAGGATTAGCAAATTTAACATACTTAAAAAATAATTAACTATATAATATAAATGGAATACTACCTACACATATTCCCACTTTTTATGTAATTTAATTATTTTTTAACTTACCTATCATATTCCTTGTTATCAAAATCGCATCTTTCATCTTTCATTTCTTTCCAGTTTTTACCATGTCTGCAGGTTGTGACCATAACTATATCATGCTCGTTATGTAAATGAAACAGTGCATTTCTTGTTTCAGATCCAATACCATGGACATACCTTTTTCCCTTGAAAGCCAATAAATACTTTTTATTCAGGGGAAAATTGTTACTAACTACAGACCCTGATTCACCACCTTTCTCTGGGTGCTTCTTATGAAATAATGGTAAGCTAATATCAAAATTTGGTCTAATATTTGTCGAGGACATGCTAGCTTTAGCTAATATAGCCATCCCAGGGTCAAATTCAAGCCTATTCTCTGCATAATCTGGCCATGTCCCAGAGTATAAATTAAATATTAGATGGTTAATACCTTTGTTCCAATATGGCAATTTTTGGATACGTAACTGAAGATTTCTTACATAATCTGTACTTAAACGATCTCTATCTAATGTATCTAAACTTAAGACCAGTAAACAGGCTTGTGTAGGATCATTCGTGTAATACCTTGACTCCTCCAATACACTAAGCAATTTTTGATAGGATTCACCAGGCACCACATTTTCATCTGGAGGGTACACATATACTTTAAAAGCCTTGCATCTTGTAAAGTCAAAACAGGTCTCCATTCGGCATAAATGTGTATTTTCGCTTATGGATTTTTCTTTATGTTTGCTAACACTTCCTGTCCTCATTGAATGAAAGTCTAAGTAGCTAGGTAAACTATCTATTTCAGAATTTTTATCTTTACTTTTCAAACGAAAACCACCAAAATAACAGTAAGCTAAAAATGCACAAGACACAAACACCAACAAATAGCGCTTCTTTGCCTGCATTATTCTATGTTACATTTGTATTTAACTAGTGTAACAAAAAAATGGGTAGTTCTTGAAACTAGGTACCTCACTGATGTTGGAGGGCAAAACACAAGTAAGCGTTCTTCCTCCAACAGTATTACAGTTTTTAATCATTATTTTGTAAAACATCACTTTTAACACTACCTTATTTCTGATTTGAAAACAAAAAAAGAATACAAACATCGATCATTGCAAAAATTTGTTTTCACATCCATTGCCGAAAGAATCACATTACTTTTGAATTTTTATTCAGAATTAAGCATCAAATATCCAAACATAATGTAATACACTTGCACTTCGCAAACTTCTGCAAACGACTGCGTGATGATACTGTCACAACGTCCTAACCTTAAATACAAACGTAAGCCTAACCAGAGACTAACTTTAAAGAAACAAGCTGACATTTCAATACGATCTGAAGGTGTATACCCATGAAGTTGCAGCATTTACTTTCTTTCTAAATACAGTATGTCTTACACGAAATGTGTGAATTTTTAACCCAACAAGCATGTTTAATTAATATTATATATATAAGAAATTATGAGTGCTGTCAGCATAGGGCAAAGTAAATGAAAGTTAGTAACAGCAATTTCTTATGCTGAAGTGTAGAATGTGTTGCATACCTATTTACATACAATTCCATTAAATTTTAATCATTGATTACTATACATCTATTAAAAAACCATAATGGCCGACATCAGTAACAATGCGACAACAATTGAAAAAGAATGATGGCCGACAATTTCAACAATTACAAAAGAATGATGGCCGACAACTGCAACAATTACAAAAGAATGATGGCCGACAACTGCAACAATTANCCTATGTAATACTCAAATAACCCTAAGCTAAAAATATATTGTAATTTATTTTATTTTTATTTCAGCATTTCTCTTTATTATTCTGTTGAATACAACTACACACATTTAACGGAGCTAAAAAAAACAGGAAATCAATGTTATACCTAGGAATCCTTTGAACTTCTTAAAACACGTAAAGTATTTTTTTTCCTTTCCTCATTCTCTAACTATGACAAAGAAAAGCAAATCAATGAAAAATCAAAAACTAAGCTTTATTGATTAATGTTACAATTGCAGGTTAACCGAATCGAATTGTGAATAACCTTTTGCTCGATTTACAACACATCAATTGTTGGTAATAATTAATATAAAGATTATCATAAAGAGTAGGATCGTGACCTTTAATACATTAAACGAGTTATATTGGTGTTTCGGTAACAAATAAATGAGACTTCTCTTCGAAACGACTCTTTCTGGTTCTTTTCTAAGGTACCTAACTGTACATACAAAACGTAATTTTAAAAATATATTAGAGGAGGCATAGAAAAAAATTGAATTTATTTTCAATAATTATTGTGTTAGTAGCAGCTTTTAATTTCGTTTGTTCTGTTAATTTTCCAGGCATTCAACATCTTCACATTTTGTGTATACCTGTATGTGAAATAACTTACGATAACCAGCTTAACCTGTCGAATATTGCCGAAGGAGACATTTAAATTATTGCTTTTGATGAATATTGTATTGGTGGAATTATGCTAACGTCATTGAAGCAAGTCGGCTGAAATATTTGGATGTACATATTTTAAAAAGTTCTCTTCTGTGCATTAGTGCTGACCTTTTCCTGGAGATTTAATTTACAATGACTGAGGTATGTAGTTTAACCTAACTTTTTGTACATATAATTATTTTAGTTATTGCAGTTAAACGTTGTTTTGGCAAAATCAAAACGTAAATTATGTACTATTAAAGTTTCCCAGCAATCAACCATAGCAGATATAAAAAAGGAAATTGCAAAGCAACGTCCAGCCTTGTACATTGACCGTCAATCAATTAGAATACAAGACCCTGGAAAGAATCAGCCAGACAAGGCAACAGTACATGAATTAAGTTTAAAAAATGGATCTGAAATTTACCTTAAAGATTTGGGTCCACAAATTTCATGGAAACTCGTATTTATTCTCGAATACTTAGGTCCATTGGTAGTTTACTTTATAATAGCACAACGTCCATGGCTTGTTTATGGAAATACATATAAAACCATTAATGACTACTCATTTGTTTACCAGTAAGTTATGAAGTAAATCTTTTAAAATGCTGTATCATTTTGTCTTTTAGTGTTGCTCTTCTGTGTTGGTCACTCCATTATTTAAAAAGGTTATTAGAAACATTATTTGTTCATCGCTTTTCTCATAGTACTATGCCACTTTTTAATTTATTTAAAAATTGTGGGTACTACTGGGGTTTTGCAGCATATGTGGCTTACTATGTAAATCACCCTTTGTATACATCTCCTAATATGTTACTATTTATATTTGGACTGGCACTATTTACAGTAAGTTTTAATATTTGCACTTAACAATTCTGTTATTAAAATAAAATGCATCTTTCTTATTTATAGATTTGTGAAATTGGTAACTTGAGTATTCACTTACTTCTTCGTGATCTGAGACCACCAGGAACAAAGGAGAAGAAAATACCAAAACCAAACAAAAATCCACTGACCAAACTGTTTAATTTTGTATCATGCCCTAACTATACATATGAATTTGGTGCCTGGTTAGGTTTTAGCTTAATGACTTCTTGTTTGCCAGGTGATTATGTCTAATCTCTCATTTAGTTAAGGTATTATTTTTTCATGTTATTAAAAAGTAAGCACCATAGCTTACTAATAGATTTTTGTATACTTAAGTTTTCTGTATTTATCAGTGGTATGTTTCACCTATCTGCCAAAAATTATTGTAAACTACACTATTTGACCTTATAATATTTAAATTCTTGTTAAGGGGTAACTGAAGTATTATGTAAGCACACTAGGCAAATTAAAAATTCATATTTTTCTAATGTTTATAATAACACGTATATATAAGAATACTTCATTAAAGACAGTCATTAGAATGAAATCAAAATATCCTTTAGATTGTTATACGTTTCTGCAAATAATATAAAAATAAATACGGTAAATAAGAGTATGAAAGTATGCCCCTTAACAGTGAATTTGATAGCTTCCAGAAGTTTTTTTGTAATTAATTTATTTTTCAATGTAACTGATAACATTTAAGATCACTCCAATAGTATAATTATTTTGGTGGCAAACTTGCTTATTTTGTAATTTCCCATTATTATATTAAAGTGATCCTAAATGTTATCAATTGTTAGTATAGGGAAAAACAAAAGCAACAGGTTTTTTTTTGAGAACTTATTGCTCACTTTTATGAGGGCAATTTTCAAACTAGTTCTTCAATGATAATGATACAAAAAGAATATGAAAATGGGTACTTTTTTGGCCCCATTAACTAATGTTTTAGCTTCATATTTTAAGATCCTAAAATTTCAACTACTACGCTAAGAGAGTTTGTTTTCCATTCAGTTAACATAGAAAAACCGTTTCCAGTGAAACCTTAAGAGCTTATAAAATTTTAGAATTCTCATTGCCGCATTTTGTAGAGAATTAAATTTCGTGCATTGATTGATTTAGTACTTTAAATGATAGTTTCGTTTAAACATTATCATAAAAATTGCACTTTGTTCAATTAATTTTTAGTAAAGTTATATCTGTTTAAAAGCATACAATTACTTTTATAAAATAATTTTTGTATCAGAACAATGAGGAAAAATGACCCATTTTTTGTAGCTTGGTAGGTAAAAAGAAATTTTAGCCTAGAACGTAAATAACTTACAGCTGCTTTATTTTTTCTATGTTTAGCATTATGGATATCTTCCTGGGTAAAAACCCATTTATTTTAAGTATCTAGGAGTGGAGTTCTTATTTTCACTTTTTGAAAGTAGTACTGATTTAATCAATTAAGTATGAAAAATATATTTTGTACGAAATTTAATCCTCTACTAAATACTGCCATAGTTCTTTTGCTTTACAAGCTATTCAACTTGTCAATACAGTCATGTAAACGTCATTTTTTCCATGTAAATTGAGTTAAAAGCAAACTCTATTTGTGTCATCCACAGGTTTGACAATTTCCTTATTTTGCTTTGGGAGAGGAACGTAAAACAAAAAGTATGCCTATGTAATACTCAAATAACCCTAAGCTAAAAATATATTGTAATTTATTTTATTTTTATTTCAGCATTTCTCTTTACACTGGCGGGAATGTATCAAATGACTGTGTGGGCTCTAGGAAAACACAAGGCTTACAAGAAGGACTTTCCCAGATATCCCAAGGAAAGGAAAGCTATATTACCCTTCGTTATATAATTAATATATTTTTAAGTAGTTTTTCTACTAAATGCTAAATTTAATATAATACTGAAATGGTTTGTTGTTAATTTTTAATAGAAAAACTAAAACTATTTTAGTATTGTGTTAAATACAGTATTTATTGCAAAACCCCATGATTAATAAGTAAACCTCGGTGGTGGAAGGAAGTCATGTTTTTTAAAATAGTTATTGTTCACTGCTAATGTGCCATTATTACTGTAATTTATAAACCAGTCTGGTTAAATTATTATTTATAATTGCTGGACATTTAATTTTAATTCCTATTCATTGGCCAGTTTTATTAATTTGTTGTTCTTATTATTGCATTTAGTTATAGACTGATGTTATTTGATACTTGCCATTCCACTTCCAAGATTAGGAAAGTACTTAAATTAGACTATTTTGTGACTACTTCTAGGGATCTCAGGGTTTTGGAATAAAAAAACGACAAAAAATGTTAGGTACTTGTTATTTATAGTCTTTATTCATAATTGTATGTGGTTTTGTATTACTTGTGTTTGAAAGGTTACAATAAAAGTTCTCATAAAATTTACTATTGTATTTTTTTTTAATACCTCATTACATATAAACGTATTAGAAGAGAAAAACAACTTAATATAGAAAAAAAAATTAATAATAATCAAATGGAATCTTGTAATTTCTTGATAACCATGCTAAAATGAAGTAAAATGTTCCGTGGCATCCACCATCCACCCCGACCCACCGACCCTATATACCTAGCTTCTACTCCGTAAGATTGAGAATTCAAATAGTATGCAAGAACCAAAATGAGACATCTATGAGACACTTATCGAAGCTTCATTCTGAAATCTTCTAACGTTACAGTTTCCTGTAAATCAATAGATTTTCAAAACTATAAATTTAACGCTTTGCTTACAGATGGCGCAATAGACTACTATTTATTAAAAATTCAATGCTAAATCTACAATTAATTATGTAAATAAGTTAAATTTTTTATTTATTCTTATGTACATATACGTTACATTAAAACTGGGTATTCCAAATATCAAATACATGCTGAAATACTATCGGAAGCGATTCGGAGTGAAAGAAATTTTCCAATCAGATACGCACCCCGGTACGCAAAGAAATTGAAGAAGTTAAGCTCTCGAGGAGGGAAAAATTCGATGGCTATAATTCCATGATCATACGTCCTACAGATTCCACACCTGCTTCGTTTTAACCCCAAATGGTTAGGCTAATTAATTATGGGAAACGATTTTGTAATCTGAAAATTCAATTACTAAGTTGTTACTTATCTAGTGGTCTTATTTACTCTTACCTTCTTTTGTATACGTATGTGTGCATTCTGGAGTGTCTTAAAACGTCTTGGGGTTAATGAGACTTCAACATATTTTTGACCCTTTAACAAAAACATGAAATCAATAAAAAAATAACGCTCTAGTTGAACAGACTTATCGCCATTAATTAAAACTAATTTTTAATTATTGATAGGTAATTGTCAAAGATATAAATCAAAATTTAAAAGCAAAAATGTTTTTGCAGCAATGAAAAAAGTTACTAATGTATGCTTTTATCAAAAATTTCCTTATAACTCAAAAGTATGGACAACTGTTACATCAATCGACGCTGAATTCAATTCTACTCATTAATAAAATAATATACGGAGTGCTCCATTTGAAAAAACAGCTTTTGTGTATTAGAAGTTTAATACATTGAACTATTAAAATATTTCGAAAATTACTAATTTTTTGGATAGAGTTGTATTGTCAACGTCTATATAAAAAGATTCGTTGAATCAATAAATGCCATAAAAACAATACCGTTCAAAATAACAAAGTTAGCGTAAACTTCCGGTACAACCGGAAGTGCTCGATCACTGCAAGTATTTTAATTAAAAAGAGAATTATTCTTTTAAATTATTTGCCACATTTTCAAAACCCTACCAATATTATAAATTAAAAAAAAAATTAATGAGCGAGTCTTGTGAAAAACTTATTTTAAAAAGGAAAAAAAAAATACTACCTTATTACGAACATACCAACATACTGGAATACAAATGTAAGACTATTTAATTATCCATAAATAACTTACCGATATAATGTGATGCTTTTCAGCAGAATTTGAGGAGATGCGGTTAGTAAGAGCAATGTTTCTGGAAAACTTGAAGAAATATCATAATTCGTGCTTTAACCAAGTTTTCATTTGACATTTTACACAATGATCTGAAAAAAATTTATGACTCAATTTATTTTCCCGAAACTAAAATTCACCTACTACTTACCCCAATTTTCAGTTGTTTACGTACAATTTCAACTGCTCCGTTTTTAAGTTTGGATGCAAAACCCTAAAAATAAAACAGAAAACAAAAACGTAAATATGAAAACTAAAAAATTGATTTCCGATAAAATATAAACAAGCCAAAATCTACTGTATAAAAAAGTATTATTTTTTAGATATAAATGCGCCTGAAAACTTTTTTATTTTTTAATGAAAGTAAACAGTTTGTAATTGTTTACATACTTTAGTATTTTCTTGAAATTTTACAATATTGTACAAGGTACTGAACAGAAATATATGTATGTGTATGTGAACCCAAAAATTCTTATTTTTGGTCAGTTTTTCGAAACTGGAAAACTGCGAAAGAATTATTTCACTATGTCCAATATATAAAAATATATTCTTTTAGCGATTAATTAATAAAATAGAACAAGAAACGCTGTCAGGAGTAAATACAAAAGTTTAGCTAATCTGAATCGCAAAAAGCGTCCGTTGCAGATGAAAACGACTACGGCTGCATTTGTGGATGTATATATTTCTTAGATACCGCCTCATAGCCTGTTATTAAACGAAATGGTCTCGTGCGTTCAGATAAAAAGGACCGAGTTCATTTATAATCTCTTTGACCTTTTAGCAACGGGCATCACCTCTTGCTAGCTTACACTGCAGAATAATATGAGCTTGTTGTTGTTTAAATGCTGTTCCTTTTGTCCATGTAGGGTAGGGTACAAACGAAATTTATGTACGTACATATATTTTTTTCAATTTACGGATTAGACTGTGCATAATATGAAATTGTTAAATTTCCTTTTAAGTGCATAAATGAAATTATAAGAAATTTTTGAAGTACGCTTTGAACAATTGACTTGTAGATACAACTGCATAAGTTGAATTCACACAAAGAAATTGTTGCGGAGAAACAATATTATAGGCGAACTTCATTCTTGATCTCAAGCCCCGAGGGCCTTGTAATAAAGCGTCTGAAAAGAGCCGGCGTCAAATAAAATGTCTTTTAAAAAGAACGTTAACTTGTTGCTTTTTAAATGGCTTTATGCTCAAGTGAAAATCGTGCTTGGTCAGCTTATTGTGTTGATACTTTACACACCCATTTATTCAGCAGAAACCTTGCGATTTGTACGTCAGCTAAAAGCTCAAAACATAGGGATTCAACCGTCGCTGTACATATTAAAAGTTAATGACACTTCGGTTAGTTATACATTTTTTAATGGCAAGGTGAAATAACTCTGCATTGCTTTTGCGTTACCACCTAACTCATTATTAATCCAATTCCTCAAGTTCAGAGTTCAAGACCGAATTCCTTAGAAATATCAACTTTCTGATGTAGGTACTAATTCCTCATTCATATACCAAACCGTAAGCGAAAGATAAATTAATTACATACGCAAAATATCACACAACAAAATTAAATCATCATGATCTAAAACTGTTGTATTTCTTTTTAATAAAGATTCTGGGATGTTTAAAAGACTTAGTACTTCACGAACTTGTTCTTGTCTTGATTTTTCGCATTGCTGATTTGTTCTTGATGCAGGAACAAGACAATAAACAACACAAAACAAGAATTCCTCTTGGGCAGAGCAAGAGTTCTTGTCAAAAAAATTAGTAAGAAGCAAGAATTATTCAAAGTAAAAGACGAAAGCAAGTAAATTTTGACCTAGATCATCAACTGTAAATGTAAATAATTTTAAAAAATACAAAATTATATCTGATGTTTAATAGGAACTAAAATGCATAACGTGCTAGATACATGCATGATATTTAGAATCTTTTTCTAACTTCTACGAATTTAGACAAGTCAGACTTGGGAACTCCCCAAGCTAGCAAGAACAAGAAATAGCAAAACTCCTTCTAGTAAAACAAGAATGAAGACAGCAAGAAATCAGAAAAGAAATTAAGTTAACAGACATAGATACTCAATAAAACTGTAAATTAGTTCATTATGGAAAGATTCAGGAGTCTTCGGATTTTCTTAATTGGTGAATTTTTTGACGTTGAAGGTATACACTATAGTGAGTTGTAATAAGTGATATGAGGAAGACCCTGTATGGTAAAGGAACTTCCTGTTTTTATTCCAGGTAAGTTCTGAAGAGAAATCAGTGTGCAAGAAAAGTGCGCACGTACGAAGTTTGAAAGAATGGCGAACAGAGTGGTGAGTAGAATGTATAGTGGTAAATTTAACTGAACCTGCAACTTGGAACTTTGCTTTGCCTTCTCTACCAATACTATCAACAATGCTAGATAATGAAGGAAGCAGAAGCAACAGCAGCAGCAGAAGTAGAAGAAACGCGTGGTAGTAGTAGGTGTAGTATTAGGTATTGGCGACAGACTCTGTATGTGTGCTTGTAGCAGTAGTAGTTCTGCCGACAACGGTAGCAAAGCGGGGTGCGCGGAACTGAGGGTGCAGTGTAGAGAGACTAAAGGAGACGACGGAGACCAAACGTCAGTCTCCCTCTTCATTCGGTTGAATCCAGAGACGTGGTTTCGTTTCAAGCCACGTGCGGGAAACTACCCTTCGAACTCGTGGTAATGACTTAAGCTCAAAAGAAATTTTTGTCAACGTTTGGAAACAAGTTCTCCGAGAACATCAACCAACCAATCAACTTACATGGATTTTATTATTCTCAAGGTAGGGCCATTTGTACCATTTCCTTTTTTTCCACTTGGTTCAATTAATACTTAGCCGCGCAAAGTTAGTTAAAGTTTAAAATTTCATCGAAACGTCTAATAACTTTTCGTATCTCATAATTATTAGCACATAGCACCAAGCAATTATCGAGTTTTTAAGACGCAAGAAAGTTACCCTCTTGTTATTTCAACTTCATTCTCTCTTATTTTGCTTGCTAAATGGGTATCGTAACCAGACCGCGTAAAAACAGTTCAAGTAATTAAGTCAACAATGCGTGAACCTGACTATTTCTCGACTTAATTACTAAATTCAATGAAAAACTACCCTTGAATGAAAAGCTAACGTTTTTCTACTGAGTTTTCCCAAGTTTTTCATTATGTCGACGAACATATGCTTGTGAAATTGAGGTAATAACATTATTAAAGTTTTGATTAAACAATTAAATAAGAACATCCCTATAGTTATATAAATA
>NW_020438901.1:609389-622060 GCF_000699045.2 Agrilus planipennis
ATCTTTTAGAAGTGAGTTAGTTTAATATGAAATATTATTCTGAAAATTCATTTCTGAATTTTTTACCCACTACACGCTACCTCAAATTAATGAGGGAAAAATTGTTGCTGTTGTCACACCCCCGCCGGGAATCGAACCCGGGACCTTTGGCTTTACGCACCAATGTTCTGACCACTAAACTACGAGAGGTGACAACAACAACCACGACCAACCGACCTACAAGGTTAACGATCCGTCGAACTAATGTAACTATATACTGAATATACTATGATTAAACATACATATAATTTAGATATCTTTTAGAAGTGAGTTAGTTTAATATGAAATATTATTCTGAAAATTCATTTCTGAATTTTTTACCCACTACACGCTACCTCAAATTAATGAGGGAAAAATTGTTGCTGTTGTCACACCCCCGCCGGGAATCGAACCCGGGACCTTTGGCTTTACGCACCAATGTTCTGACCACTAAACTACGAGAGGTGACAACAACAACCACGACCAACCGACCTACAAGGTTAACGATCCGTCGAACTAATGTAACTATATACTGAATATACTATGATTAAACATACATATAATTTAGATATCTTTTAGAAGTGAGTTAGTTTAATATGAAATATTATTCTGAAAATTCATTTCTGAATTTTTTACCCACTACACGCTACCTCAAATTAATGAGGGAAAAATTGTTGCTGTTGTCACACCCCCGCCGGGAATCGAACCCGGGACCTTTGGCTTTACGCACCAATGTTCTACCACTAAACTACGAGAGGTGACAACAGCAACCACGACCAACCGACCTACAAGGTTAACGATCCGTCGATTTTTATGAACTTGTAGATCGGTTGGTCGTGGTTGCTGTTGTCACCTCTCGTAGTTTAGTGGTAAAAAATTGGTGCGAAAAGCCAAAGGTCCTGGGGTCGATTCCCCGTGGGGGTGTGACAACAGAAACAATTTTTACCTCATTTATTTGAGGTAGTTTGTAGTGGGTATATAAAAAATTGAAAAAAATGATTTCAAGTTAGTATTGCAAATTAATCCACTATTAAGTAACATACAATGTCATAGGATTTCATATATTTAATATACGTATTATTAAAAATGTTGCCAAAATGAAAATGTGAGTGATATGCCCAATCAATAACGGTAAATACCATCCAAATTTGGAAGGAAACAGGTAGTCTAATAAATAAATTGATATTTTTTTGAACCTAGACAACACACTTTACAAGGGGTGCTATCCAAAAAATTGGTCAGGAGCACCCTAATAGTTAAGGCCGATGTTGGTGATTATACAAGTGGTGAGCTTCGCGTATGTATTAACTTGCTGTTTCCATTTCAGCGTCGTTAATCCTAAAGAAATTACATACACAGGCTTACTAAAATTTCATGTGCACGTAATAAGTAGAAGAACACTTGTATAGCTAATTACATAACCTGCTTAGATTCAAATTAGTCAATAAGAACTAATTGTAAACCAGTGAGTACGGTAAGGTGATTTAATGGCTTAGTGTTCCATGTGGAAGGAATTTTTTTTTTATGTTTGGCTCTTATGGACAAACCGCCGCTGCAAGCAAGAGTCATTATCCTCGGTTGTTCATGCTGCAATTTTGTGCATGTCTGGTGCAACTGGGAGCATTAATTACGTTGTGATATTCGAAAAAAAGTTGAATGATAAAAATTTGTTTCGCCGGTGTAAACAAATCTTAATGATTGGGTATTATCGAGCGTCTGGCTGTGTGAATATGAAAGAGAAATAATGTGAAAAAAAAGCCAGGGACGTATTGAAAAGGCTTATGCGTGAAATTCCACACGAGATAATCTGCGTTCGGCGCTTGAACCAATTAATTAGGAGATCACGGAATACCACTCGTAAAATTATGTATACAACGACTTTTTGTCTCTCTCTTTATTACGCGCCCGTAGATTTTTCAATTTAAATGTAAATAAATGGGAGAATAACTCGCGAATTATACCACGAAATCGACGAAATGGATCCCATTGTTCATTCCCTACACATTACGCCAGTTTTTGTTTTTTTTTTTTTAAATAATATTCACCATATACGAAACTTTACACCGAGAATTTAACCAAACGAANGAAAACTGCGAAAGAATTATTTCACTATGTCCAATATATAAAAATATATTCTTTTAGCGATTAATTAATAAAATAGAACAAGAAACGCTGTCAGGAGTAAATACAAAAGTTTAGCTAATCTGAATCGCAAAAAGCGTCCGTTGCAGATGAAAACGACTACGGCTGCATTTGTGGATGTATATATTTCTTAGATACCGCCTCATAGCCTGTTATTAAACGAAATGGTCTCGTGCGTTCAGATAAAAAGGACCGAGTTCATTTATAATCTCTTTGACCTTTTAGCAACGGGCATCACCTCTTGCTAGCTTACACTGCAGAATAATATGAGCTTGTTGTTGTTTAAATGCTGTTCCTTTTGTCCATGTAGGGTAGGGTACAAACGAAATTTATGTACGTACATATATTTTTTTCAATTTACGGATTAGACTGTGCATAATATGAAATTGTTAAATTTCCTTTTAAGTGCATAAATGAAATTATAAGAAATTTTTGAAGTACGCTTTGAACAATTGACTTGTAGATACAACTGCATAAGTTGAATTCACACAAAGAAATTGTTGCGGAGAAACAATATTATAGGCGAACTTCATTCTTGATCTCAAGCCCCGAGGGCCTTGTAATAAAGCGTCTGAAAAGAGCCGGCGTCAAATAAAATGTCTTTTAAAAAGAACGTTAACTTGTTGCTTTTTAAATGGCTTTATGCTCAAGTGAAAATCGTGCTTGGTCAGCTTATTGTGTTGATACTTTACACACCCATTTATTCAGCAGAAACCTTGCGATTTGTACGTCAGCTAAAAGCTCAAAACATAGGGATTCAACCGTCGCTGTACATATTAAAAGTTAATGACACTTCGGTTAGTTATACATTTTTTAATGGCAAGGTGAAATAACTCTGCATTGCTTTTGCGTTACCACCTAACTCATTATTAATCCAATTCCTCAAGTTCAGAGTTCAAGACCGAATTCCTTAGAAATATCAACTTTCTGATGTAGGTACTAATTCCTCATTCATATACCAAACCGTAAGCGAAAGATAAATTAATTACATACGCAAAATATCACACAACAAAATTAAATCATCATGATCTAAAACTGTTGTATTTCTTTTTAATAAAGATTCTGGGATGTTTAAAAGACTTAGTACTTCACGAACTTGTTCTTGTCTTGATTTTTCGCATTGCTGATTTGTTCTTGATGCAGGAACAAGACAATAAACAACACAAAACAAGAATTCCTCTTGGGCAGAGCAAGAGTTCTTGTCAAAAAAATTAGTAAGAAGCAAGAATTATTCAAAGTAAAAGACGAAAGCAAGTAAATTTTGACCTAGATCATCAACTGTAAATGTAAATAATTTTAAAAAATACAAAATTATATCTGATGTTTAATAGGAACTAAAATGCATAACGTGCTAGATACATGCATGATATTTAGAATCTTTTTCTAACTTCTACGAATTTAGACAAGTCAGACTTGGGAACTCCCCAAGCTAGCAAGAACAAGAAATAGCAAAACTCCTTCTAGTAAAACAAGAATGAAGACAGCAAGAAATCAGAAAAGAAATTAAGTTAACAGACATAGATACTCAATAAAACTGTAAATTAGTTCATTATGGAAAGATTCAGGAGTCTTCGGATTTTCTTAATTGGTGAATTTTTTGACGTTGAAGGTATACACTATAGTGAGTTGTAATAAGTGATATGAGGAAGACCCTGTATGGTAAAGGAACTTCCTGTTTTTATTCCAGGTAAGTTCTGAAGAGAAATCAGTGTGCAAGAAAAGTGCGCACGTACGAAGTTTGAAAGAATGGCGAACAGAGTGGTGAGTAGAATGTATAGTGGTAAATTTAACTGAACCTGCAACTTGGAACTTTGCTTTGCCTTCTCTACCAATACTATCAACAATGCTAGATAATGAAGGAAGCAGAAGCAACAGCAGCAGCAGAAGTAGAAGAAACGCGTGGTAGTAGTAGGTGTAGTATTAGGTATTGGCGACAGACTCTGTATGTGTGCTTGTAGCAGTAGTAGTTCTGCCGACAACGGTAGCAAAGCGGGGTGCGCGGAACTGAGGGTGCAGTGTAGAGAGACTAAAGGAGACGACGGAGACCAAACGTCAGTCTCCCTCTTCATTCGGTTGAATCCAGAGACGTGGTTTCGTTTCAAGCCACGTGCGGGAAACTACCCTTCGAACTCGTGGTAATGACTTAAGCTCAAAAGAAATTTTTGTCAACGTTTGGAAACAAGTTCTCCGAGAACATCAACCAACCAATCAACTTACATGGATTTTATTATTCTCAAGGTAGGGCCATTTGTACCATTTCCTTTTTTTCCACTTGGTTCAATTAATACTTAGCCGCGCAAAGTTAGTTAAAGTTTAAAATTTCATCGAAACGTCTAATAACTTTTCGTATCTCATAATTATTAGCACATAGCACCAAGCAATTATCGAGTTTTTAAGACGCAAGAAAGTTACCCTCTTGTTATTTCAACTTCATTCTCTCTTATTTTGCTTGCTAAATGGGTATCGTAACCAGACCGCGTAAAAACAGTTCAAGTAATTAAGTCAACAATGCGTGAACCTGACTATTTCTCGACTTAATTACTAAATTCAATGAAAAACTACCCTTGAATGAAAAGCTAACGTTTTTCTACTGAGTTTTCCCAAGTTTTTCATTATGTCGACGAACATATGCTTGTGAAATTGAGGTAATAACATTATTAAAGTTTTGATTAAACAATTAAATAAGAACATCCCTATAGTTATATAAATATATAAAATATATTATAATAACATAATTTTTACTCTTCCTAATATGAAGTAACCATTTTTCCTTAAGTTTTCACATGAGTATGGCGTATTTATTACAAACCAAAGGTCATGACTGAACGTGTTATGAATCCTTCTCGGCTGATAAGAAGCCACTTATGTGCTACTTTAATCGAAATAAATAGTTTTTCAATAATTAACATGATTCGATTTAATCTACAATTAACCAGAAATGTTGTAAGGAGTTGTGTATAATAAAAAAAATCTATAAAATTAGGGGTGAGCGTGCGGGAGGTCAATTAAATCGGACACAATGCGAGTTCGGTTCATTTTCTTTTTTTCTCCACTTTTACTCACGAAAATAAATTTTCATTTATTGCATCTGTTGTCAGTTTTATGAACAGTCCGCATTCTTCAAACAAATAAATCAAGAACATAGGCCACGAGAAACTTTCTACAGTCTCGTAAACTGCAGGTAGGTTTATAACATTTTCGACAGTTTGACGGGTCTAAGGGCCCAGATCCTCACGAACACATTTACAGATTTTCAAACACTATACGTTTTCGGACATATGGGTTTGACCCAGATGTACCCTACAAGAAACCGATTTATTTTAGTCAATCAGTTCGCACAAATATACAAGGGTATCTCATCTCTTCATTACATTTGGATATCGCAATTATTTGGCCCATATGTTAATTATTTCGAAACAGCAAAACATTTAATAGTATAAAAGTAAACATGGTTGGCTCATTATTTTTAAACTAATTCATCCTTGGTTCTTTGAAACGATGAGATACCAGCTTTAATACGCCAGTAAACCTACCAATCGAATTCATCTTATAAATAAAACAGTGTTTGCAGTTAAAAAATTTTAATTAGATAAGTATTTAATTAGCAAAAGATAAACTTGTTGTGGTAAACAAAACTCTTCTACAACATAACTTATAACTTAATCGTAGAAATAGAACAGACCACATTAGAAGATAAGTAATTCTACATATTATCCAATTGTCTTCAGAGAGATGCTCTAATCGTTGGTAGAATAATTCATCATCGCGTACAGTAATAAATCATAAAATTCGTTTAAGTTTCTATTCAATGCTTAAAAGGAAGAATAAATTACCTAGGTACGAGACAATAGCTCAAAACTCAGAACACATAACATCTGATAGCATTCATGAAAAATACTGTGTAAGACATCCATAATGAACAACCTTTATCGAAGGACGAAGGTTTACAAAATACCCAGAGGAGTCAATATAACAAAAGAATTAATTTTACTTATTCATTTTTTTTTAATAGAAAATAAAATTAAACCGTTTCCACTACAACGTCTCTGTAGAAAATCAAATTTTGAAATAATTTAGTACCATGTAACTCGATATTACAAAGGAAGAGGTTTCTGTCGGGTAAAACCGTATCCAAAGGAGTTTGAGTTTTAATATAAACTTCTTGGTTAAGATTAGTGCACCTTATGCGTTGTTACACTCGAGTCCTGAGTTTTAAGCGAATTCCGGATTAAAATAAATTAAAGAATTAAATTAAAAGTAGCTTAATCTCACCGTAGAACGAACTGAAGCTAAAAGAACTAATCCACCTGCATATTATCTCGTCCACGCCTTTATAATCTTTTGTAAAGAAGTGATAAATCCAGTTTTAAATCGTTAGAAATAGCTGGTTTTTCGATTTTATAAATAGTTCAATTGTACACCTATATCCAGTTAATTATTAATTATTTTTTAATAGAATGATTCCGCGATAAAAACACGGTGTTAGTAATGGTTTTCGTATCGAGAAGGATTACCTATTGAAATCGAAACAAACTGTAGAAGTTTCATCACAGTTTTCTTTTACCCTTTTAATTACATTTATGATTTATACGAAAGAGGACTTCGAATTATCAAGATTTAATTATCCTCGGTAACGTTAATGCATTCATCTTGATCCATTCCAGCGAACCGACCCCATCCTTAGTAACCCTTATTTAGACATTACAAGTAGTTAATATCTTCGAATCGTTTGACTGAAGCTAAACCTTTTGTAAAGGAAATTTTAAACATCACTAATCTTTCCGGTTACCGTACTAATTTATCTAATTACCGACCGTTTTCAAACACATGAGAGTTTTTTAATGAAGAATAAGTAAAGACAAATAATTAATTCAATTTTAGTAAGTACTTTTTTTATATCAAACCCTTCAATTAACAATTTTTGCCATCCGCAATAATTGAAAGTGACTTCGGTATAATAACTGCAAAAAATGAAACAAATACAAATAAAAACAAGTTATTGTACGTGTTGTAAATATTTTCAAGAAAATAAATTAAAGATTTATACTCTATTTTCAGGGTATAAAACAGTTTTATGTTGTTAAATGAATGAGTTTATTTTTATACCTTAAGTCTGCAGACTGAAATACAATTCCAATACAGAGTATGGATTACAAAGATATTACATACGTGATGCAATTTTTCTCTGGAAGAGATTCCAATTTAATAATTCTAAGTAACTTGTATCCTCTTTTCGTAGCTTTATTAAATATTACTTTTTTTGATCCGTTTTATTCTTGTTTCGTACCTGGTGCTATATTAGCGTACCTGCTTTAAAATAAAAACATTCTTCGGATAATGTTCTGTTAAGTAGCTTATGATCATATTGTTGTGGTAGGAAAAGACAACGAAAACGAAGTGAGTGATAACGTAAATGTAAAGTAAATGTTACAAAACGAGAAGGCATGAAGCGATCATGAATGAGACCAAAATTGAGGAACCCGATTACCATTAGAGGCCAAATTTCAATTGGGAAGTGTTAAATGAGGCCGTGTAACTTGATGCCTGTATAATTATAAATGATACCTACTTGTGAAGTTATTGGTATAATTTTGTGAATTCAAGTTCAGGCATGGAAGACCATCAAAGTTCCAAAGATACACACGAGTGATCCTATAATGGTTCCGTTTTTTATTCAGACTTATAGAACCCTAAAAAGTATCAAACCTACCTAAAGTGTACATAAACATGTCAAATAGTTATGGTGTAAATATTCTTTGATTAATACATCGTATTTGATATGTCTTCAAAATGAATTATTATTTTAGCTATCTGACTTTCGTCCAGGTATGCTACGCAAGGTCCCTTTAGCGGGTCCTTGATGGTCCTGCAATAAAGCAATTTGTGCGTTTCATACACCACCCTTTACCCATCGCACATCCACGATCAGTCAAAGCTGCTGAACATTGGAAACATGTCGAAACAGTTTAGTTGAAATGTGTTTAAGTAATTGAAAGAAAAGTTAGCAATTTGGTAAGGCAAACAAGTTCAGTAAATGTAACTATGATTTGAGAAAGAAAGTGAAAGAAATATCAACTAACAGCAACAGATTACATATTACATTTCGATTCATTTCCTTGGGGGTCCGTCCGTATACTCCTTGCTCTTCGCGTTTACCGAGCAATCTATTTTTAAAAGGTTTTTAGGAGAAATGCATTTCCACTTCAGGCCCGTAGTGTACTGCATGAGAAGGGACATGTAAAGAAAGACGGAAATATATGAGACAGTTTGAGAGAGAATGAGAAAGTATTATGACTGAACAGAAACAGCAGCGAGACGATTTGTCAGCTTAAGGCAAATACCAAATTGCTTCCGTCACCCCTGGTTAAGTAGTATAAAATATAGTCGAGGGAGTTTCTCCTTAATAATAAAGCGAAATAGTATATTTATGCAGTCTCAAGTAAATTAGCTCTGCACTCAAATGTCTTTGCTTTGGTAAATTTAAGAGGGTGGTGGTATCTAGTCCCACCCCGTCTTCGGTTGCCTTTCAAGACATTCCGACATTCGGCCTCGGAACTTGCTACGAACTTTGCAAAAACTTTTAAACAGCCACCTCGTAAATTTGTTTCATTTCAAGAAACAAAGCGGTTGACATTGGTTGTTGTAAAAGACTTTTTTTCCGAGCGCAAAATCCATTAGGGGGCGACAACGACAACAAACCGATACTAAGGGGTCGCTTTCTGGGGGTGAATTAATTTCACTGCCTTCAGACAAGGCGCTAACACGTTCCTCTTAAGGCTAATCAATCGACATGCATTTACATTTTTTTTTTGCACTCTTATAAGAAAACTACAACAAAAGAATATCTCTACAAAAAGTCGCACGTTTTTGGAGTACCTTATTCTTTAAGGTGAAAAGTGAGAGCAATGAACCACGTTCAGAAAGGGGTTCTTGTCATCAAGTTGTGCACCTTTTGTGCTAGAAAACTCGCGGTTTCCGTCTTTTACGAATACTTCAATTCTTAACGCGAAACAGATAAGTATCTTAACTTATTTTCGACTAGAAGACTGGAAAATGTAGTGCCTACATGATTAAAACAGCCAAGAAAAAGTTTTATCATTAATTCCAATTACATTCAGCGTTAGATATGAATAGGGCGATGGTTGTTCAGTTATCGTACTATTTCGAATTAAATGTTATCATATTTACGTTTTAAAACGTCTTTTATATGCGGTTAACAGAAACAAGATACAATCCCATTAACAAAAGCTACGGAACACGGAAGTGATAATGGCATACGACATCTACAGGAAGTTCTCCGGGTTCAATATGATAACACGAAGTAGCATATAACGTTTCGGCACCCAGGACATGAGCTTTGCTTTTAAATTTTAAAATGTCCGTCGTCATGGTGCATACGATACGGAAAATGAAAATGTGAAGAGCAGCATGTGAAACCGCACAGCCGTGGTTCATAATAAATGAATCAATTTAGCTACGAATCTGTGTGGTCAGTTTCCGGTTGATATCTAATTGTATATGCAACAAAATTTAATAGGCAGCGTAGATATGTAGGTATAAGAAAAGGGTAACTGACTGCACTATGCGGGAAGAAAAAGTAGGGAAAGAGAGAATATAAAGACAGGAGACGAAAAATTAGAAGAAATGACTGATTGTAGGTATCTAGGAAGTCACGTAAATCAGGACGGAAGGAGTAGGGAGGGATATAAAGCAGAGGATAATGCAGGGTCGAGTCGCCTTCAAAAGAAAGTAGCAATCACGTCTTAGTAAGAAGTAAATATACGATAGCTACAGGAATGAATTTTATTTGCAAAACGAATAATGTTTAAAGATTAGTTGCAAAAGTAGCAATTTCCAGCTTTTTTTTATTTCCAACTGGAAAGCTGTTAAACAAAATATTTCCAAAGTACTTTACAAATTGCAATTTTTGCACCCACACCTCTCAAGTTACTTCTAATTTTGAAATATAGCAGAAGTGGCTTTGTATTGTTTTTCTTTTTAGAATGTAGGGGGGTCAAATTAAGGCATTAAACGTTGTGGTTTATTTTATACCAGATCTGTTCGAAGTTTAAGCACAGTGTGAATTACCGAATTTGTAAATGATATCTTTTAAAGCTACTGGATAAACATGTTCTCATCCGGAATGGAAACCAAACAGACCATTCAAGCTAATGACAATCTTGCGTGCTATCTGACACGTGTCATTTCGAAATTACCGAAATTTTTGTATGTTAACAGTTAAATAAACCGGGTGGTGGTTATATGAGAATAAATCGGCATCACTGATGTAGGTACATATACTTGATACACGGTATTCCTTTACATCTGTAAAGCATTTCGGATCTGTGGCAGCTGCCCGATGTGTTTCCTCTACTGTCTTGTTTATTTATATCATTTTGAATATGTGTAGGCACAGACACGCACTTGTATGCGTGTATACCGCCGATAACTGACATGTTTGAAATCAGTCCAAACAGAAATATTTAACGACGTTTTATCGATGTTCGAAATTAACTTAATCGCCGCAAACAAGAAACATGCTTTACACTATTTGTTCTTTTTTTATCTAGACTTGAAGAGGTTGTTGTATATTTCAACGGTAATTCCCGTTAGAACAGATACAATTACGTCAACTACTAATAAGATATGAATATTAAAAGTCCGTTTCTACGGTAAACGAGACAAACAAGCTCAGACGTCTGTTATTATTATATGCGCTCCGCAAACTTTATAACAAAGTATTATATAAACAAATTTTCTATGATTTCTATGATCTATAAAATTGGCAGCTTATCTTTTTTATCTAAATTTTAAACGTTTAAAGCATAGATTATAGTATTATTAAAAATACTAACTTGAAATAATTTTTTTACCTCATTTATTTGAGGTAGTTTGTAGTGGGTATATAAAAAATTGAAAAAAATGATTTCAAGTTAGTATTGCAAATTAATCCACTATTAAGTAACATACAATGTCATAGGATTTCATATATTTAATATACGTATTATTAAAAATGTTGCCAAAATGAAAATGTGAGTGATATGCCCAATCAATAACGGTAAATACCATCCAAATTTGGAAGGAAACAGGTAGTCTAATAAATAAATTGATATTTTTTTGAACCTAGACAACACACTTTACAAGGGGTGCTATCCAAAAAATTGGTCAGGAGCACCCTAATAGTTAAGGCCGATGTTGGTGATTATACAAGTGGTGAGCTTCGCGTATGTATTAACTTGCTGTTTCCATTTCAGCGTCGTTAATCCTAAAGAAATTACATACACAGGCTTACTAAAATTTCATGTGCACGTAATAAGTAGAAGAACACTTGTATAGCTAATTACATAACCTGCTTAGATTCAAATTAGTCAATAAGAACTAATTGTAAACCAGTGAGTACGGTAAGGTGATTTAATGGCTTAGTGTTCCATGTGGAAGGAATTTTTTTTTTATGTTTGGCTCTTATGGACAAACCGCCGCTGCAAGCAAGAGTCATTATCCTCGGTTGTTCATGCTGCAATTTTGTGCATGTCTGGTGCAACTGGGAGCATTAATTACGTTGTGATATTCGAAAAAAAGTTGAATGATAAAAATTTGTTTCGCCGGTGTAAACAAATCTTAATGATTGGGTATTATCGAGCGTCTGGCTGTGTGAATATGAAAGAGAAATAATGTGAAAAAAAAGCCAGGGACGTATTGAAAAGGCTTATGCGTGAAATTCCACACGAGATAATCTGCGTTCGGCGCTTGAACCAATTAATTAGGAGATCACGGAATACCACTCGTAAAATTATGTATACAACGACTTTTTGTCTCTCTCTTTATTACGCGCCCGTAGATTTTTCAATTTAAATGTAAATAAATGGGAGAATAACTCGCGAATTATACCACGAAATCGACGAAATGGATCCCATTGTTCATTCCCTACACATTACGCCAGTTTTTGTTTTTTTTTTTTTAAATAATATTCACCATATACGAAACTTTACACCGAGAATTATACAATCCCATTAACAAAAGCTACGGAACACGGAAGTGATAATGGCATACGACATCTACAGGAAGTTCTCCGGGTTCAATATGATAACACGAAGTAGCATATAACGTTTCGGCACCCAGGACATGAGCTTTGCTTTTAAATTTTAAAATGTCCGTCGTCATGGTGCATACGATACGGAAAATGAAAATGTGAAGAGCAGCATGTGAAACCGCACAGCCGTGGTTCATAATAAATGAATCAATTTAGCTACGAATCTGTGTGGTCAGTTTCCGGTTGATATCTAATTGTATATGCAACAAAATTTAATAGGCAGCGTAGATATGTAGGTATAAGAAAAGGGTAACTGACTGCACTATGCGGGAAGAAAAAGTAGGGAAAGAGAGAATATAAAGACAGGAGACGAAAAATTAGAAGAAGTGGCTGATTTTAGGTATTTGGGAAGTCAGGTAAATCAGGACGGAAGAAGTGGTAGAGATATAAAGCAGAGAATAGCGCAGGGTCGAGTCGTCTT
>NW_020438901.1:624240-631293 GCF_000699045.2 Agrilus planipennis
TTGTTAGGTTAGGTAAGGTTTTTAACTTTATTGCTGTTCTTACTAGGAACAAACAATACTCGGAAGACATTCTTGTAGATCCCGTTTTTCAAATGGTAGTAGTTTCTTTTTTTTATATTTATTGTTAAAATCTACTAAAGCAAACTGAAAATAATTTGAATGAAAAGCTTGCATTAAATTATTATTTCAAATAACTTTGGCTTTATCATGTGACGATAATATTTAATTTTTTTGTTTTAAATTAAAAATACTTTAATAAAAGTTTGTGGTATTTACTGCACACATTTCGGCCCCCTATATTCATCAACGTAATCCCCTGGTTGAGAAACGATGATTACGAAATTGATTGAAAAGAGTAAACCAACGAAATTGATTTTAAAGAGTAAACTATTTGAGAATAGATAATTATTTGCAATGCGTTTAGTAATTTCAAATTTTACTATTAGTCAACCGCATGTGTACCTATGTAAGTATTTCCCCGAACAATATGCATATCAGTTGGTGGCGGACTTTAAATTTGATACCAATATACAGTGGCTATATATATGTGTGTATACGTGACAGATTTTGATACATTCGTTGGAAGTGTAGCGCTTACACATGTAGTTATTTTGCCTGTACATAAGGCAATCTGCACGTACGATTATTCGAGTTCGCGTGATCACGTAACAAAATTAAGTCGCTTTAATCCGTGAATATTAAAACGTAAAGGTGAGGGATCGTAATGTAACAAGTTAACAAATTCATTAAGATAATTGTTCACTAACGTGGATAATATGCTTTCACTTCTACTTCTTGTTAGGAAACAGAACAGATATCGTCTTCTGTTGATGTCGCAATGCTGCATCAGTGTCAGATAGCCAGAAATGAATCCAGAAACAATTTAGTGATCAAAATTGAGCAGTTCCAAATGTAGACTTAGCTATTTAAGTCATGAAACTAAGCACACAATTACTTTTTGAAACTAAAGTGGCATTACAGTAAAAGTTCCTTCTTTACGATTTCCTTATTCGCGTTTTCATTATTCGCGGGTGAAAAAATTGCAACCCAGTTCCTGTATTAGCAGTTAAAAATGTTAGTATTACTGGTTGCAATCGGTGTCATTTATTAAGGAGATTGACCGCAATAGGCCGCTCGTGCCTATTTTTCCAAAAACATGGGTTTCTATTCTAAACATTGTGATTTAACGCTGCGAGATAAATATTTAACTTTTTGTATGGTAACAGTCAAAGGTTCACACTAACTCGGTACGTTTTTGGTTTTCAATAATACGGTCATTAAAAACACGTATTATCAATAGAAATTAAATAATGGCATCCGACAAGCTTTAGAACAAAGCTTTATCTATCTTACTACAAAATTTCAAACCTCTGTTCCAAATATTAAACTCATGATATCTAGAACCGACGAGCATGTTTTTACACTACGGCGCGTGTATTGCTGAATCCCCTTAATGTATCAGCATCTTTTGAGTATGTACAGTTGGTACGTTACAAGGATTCGGTGTTATTTTTCAACGTATCAGCATTAAACTCTTACCTAAAGCTGATTATAACGATTAAATTTAATTGCGAATTTATCAATACATTGATTTTATTTTGATACATATTGATTTTATTGTGGAACCTTAGAACGTATCCCCTATGATTCCCTACTAATTATGTCATTCCATATCCACGGTTTTTGTATTCGCGGCATATTTATGGAACGTATACCCCGAACGAATAAAGAGCTTTTACTCTATTACAATTTTTTTAAATGTAGTTATTTTTAGGGTTCCATACGTCTAAATGAACAACGGAGCACTTGTAGGATCACTCGTGTGTCTGTCTGTCCGTTTTCTTTGTGCTTGAATACTTTTTTAATTTACGTCATAAGTTATACGTATACATAAGTTGCCAATTAGTTTTATTCCAGCATCAACTTTGTAGAAAAAGGTCCAATAAAGGTAATATTGGTAATTTATTAGATGTTAATAAACTTTTTTACGAGCTTTCGTCAGCATAGCGGCTGACCTCTTCAGGTAATACAAAGTTGTACGAATCATTCGAAAAAACAACCAACATTACCGTTAATGGTCAACTTGTGTCTTTGTATTACCTGAAGGGGTCAGTCGTTGTCCTGACGAAAGCTCGTAAAAAAGTTTATTAACATCTAATAAATTACTAATATTATTGTTGTTGGAATTCTTTCTGCATACCTGGATTATCACGTAAATACTTCTTGCATTTTGAATTTACTGAGAAAAACATAGAAACATGAAAAAACTGATTTAAAGTATATATTTCATTTTATAGTTTTTTAATTTGTAAAAATATAAACTGCTACAATTTATGAGCAGTTTTACCCCTTCAAAAAAAGAAGCAATTCGTCTTGACCCAGGGATTTTCTGTCTGGTATAAAAATGCATTTTTTTTAGCGTAATTATATACTTACTATAGAACAAATCTAACTTTGCTAAAACTTAATTGAACTAATGAGTGTAGTATTTGCGATAATATTTAAACAAATAGGTGTATCTTTGAAAAAACCCAATTCCGCCTCTTATTTTTTACAATTAATACATACCTGGTTTCTTTACTTACAACTACTCACGGCATTCTGCCTAAATCCTATATTTTTTAGATTAGCTGTGACATTTACATCTGGTTTTTGTTTCTTGTTAGTTGACGCCACGAATGCTAATTCATGTTGTCATTATTAGCCGAGACATTTGCAGTGGAAATAGAACGCCCAAAAAATTAAGAATGCTCCAGAGTATATTTCTCTGTCCGATGTAAAAATAGCCCGAAATTCTCTAAAGTACACGAGGAATTTGGTTTGATATTTCAACCAATGCATGTTTTTATCTGGAGCCACTTTCTGTATTTTTAGCACCACCAGGTTAATTAATTATATTATTTATCTTCAAGAATGTAATTATTTACCTGCAAGAATGTACGAGCATTTAAACTGAGAAAAAGTTGAACTTGAGTATCCAAGCATTTCTGTCTCTATAAATGTTCGAATAAAGGATTTTTTTGTTTAAAATATTCCTAATAGTAAATTGAATAATACCTAATTGTACTTGCAACCATTGGGTTTGATCGCAGTATTGTTTTCGCAGTGTAATCTCTTAAATTAAATTAATTATAGGTGCTGCAGTTTATACTAATTTAAGGAAAAATAGGATTAAATGTGGTTGATACTTCGATTGAGGAGGTGACAGCTACGTACCCATTTTTTTTTCTTTTTTGTTAAAGGACGATTATACATTCCGATATGAGCATTTGTTTCTAGTTCATTTTACGGTTTACCGGAAAAAATCCGTTGGAATGCTGGATGACAGTGGCGAAAATCTGCTTACCAACACGCATGTAACGAGGCGCTACCAATAAACACTTGAAAGGGAATTATTGACGATTATTTTAAATACCCTACGCGGATGGCATATAGAAAAGCTTCGCTCAGAGAGCTTAGGTGACGGCTGCATCTAGACGCGACAAAAAAAGGACGGCTCTGAAAATCTTCTCTCTTTCATCATCGAACTCTTTTCAATAATTTTATGTAAACTCGCAAATCAGTAAAGAGCAAAATCCGTTGATTTCATTTGAAAATGCCGACGCTGCGAACAGCAGCATATGATGAATGCGGGCTCATGGATTTTAAACGAACATTTTATTCGATCTTATCTTAAAAATTGAACACCCTCATACCGACTGAAACTGCCGTTTAGTNAAACAAACGAAAAGCAAAACTTTTATAATCAAAAATAGTCTTTTTTTTTGTGAAAATCTCGCAAATGAACCGTTACATTGTCAAGAGCATACCACAAAATAGATTGTATCTAATTTATGTGTAAATTAGTCTGTTGTAAATTAGTTTTGCCTGTTCAGAATTTTAGTTAAGATGAGTTATACGCTTTCATTAAAAAGTTGTGGCTAATTTAATTGAAATAGGAGAAGTAAAATTGTTTTCGTTTATGTTAAAAAGTGAGGAAAGTTATTATAGCGCGTTGCATTCTGTAGTCGTTGGGCCTGGGGCCAATAAGCTTGAACTTTCGGAGTTTTCGACGACAAACTCGATTAAGTTAACTCGTTTTGTTTCGTCGAAGTCGCAGATTGCAACTTTGCGAAAACAATAGGCATTAAAAACAATAAACGGACTGTTTTTCTTTTTTATTTTTCCTAGCCGCACTCGTCATACTACTACAAAAGCACAGTGGTTTCTTTGAAAGGATCAAAAATCTGGCCTCTATTCGATTTTAACCATTCTCGCCATACTTAAGATTACGTTAGATAATTGAGTATTATGTTACTTGGTGGAAATTAATTGCAATAGTCATAAAACACAAATTTAATATACATGATTTTCACAAATTCTATTGATTCGCATGAACTTCATCAGAAATTTACATAAAATTTAAAACTGTTACCTTTGCTTAAGTACTAAAGATGGGGATTCCGCACCTAAATCCACTTTCGTCCTGAAAACTACTAGGATTCACCATGGTCTAGTAGACTAATTCCAGGCGTTTTTCCGGCTGCTTCTTTAGTGGTTAGCAATTTATACTGACTGGACCATGGAAATCTCAAAAACCTTTAGGACGATATGGACTCAGGTTGTGAAACCTATGTTCGTTTATTAAATCTGTTTGTTCACTAAGTACGTTATTGTTAGAATTCTTAAATTTGTTGATTACTAAAATTATTTCGAATTAAAATTGTGATTATGTACTTTAGCAAGAATTTGTAGCACTGTTTTATATTTCATGTAACCACTTATGCTTGCAACTTCTGATCCGGATTTCCAATTTTCCTTATAATTGAGCGAAAATTCTTGATACTTGCTAATTCCTTAACAAGAAAATGAATTAAGAATGGTTAAAGGTCTTGAAGAGAATTTCTTGTCCTGTCTTGTAAAAGAAACAAAAGAAGATATGAAGAAGAAGTTCGTGAAACAGTAATCACAATCTGACAATTTAATCTTATACATTCTTTATTATTCACAATTACCGAGTCTAAGTTAGTTTTGTTACTACACATCGGGGTTAATCCTAAATGTCTTAATATATTAACGATACCATGCGCTAGAGTTGTAGATAGATTTATGTATCTTTCCTTTCAAGATAATTATTTTTCACATTTTAGCTTGTCATTTTATCATCCTCGGTTTTTTAACTTGTGTATTCTATTTATAATACAATAATATGCTTTTGTTTGAGATGGTGCAGAGATGCAGACAGTCTGGTTTGATATTGTGTATGGGTAGGATTCTAGCCGGTTACTCGCGTAGGTGTTTAACGCTTTAAACCGGCTTTATTCAATTACCAACTGCAAATTTTTGATCAGAAAGCATGAAAATAAATGAATCACAACGTGTCTTTTATTTTTATTTTAAACCTGTTTAGACGCTCGTATCGCTACAATCAACGGTCTATTGTCTATTGTGTTATATCAAAAGGACTTTCGTAACAATAAATTGATATTAAGTCACTTACCAAAGCCACGCCAGCCACTCTGTTAGAAGAAGGATCTCTAGATATGGACCTGGTCTGTGATCGTTGAGCTCAGATCCTGTAACAAGAGAAAAAGTATAATAGCTGAAGGCAATTTCTTTTTCCAAAAGCTTGAGCTTTAGACTTTAAAGTTTACAGTTTCCGAATTAGCAATCAGGGCGCATACAACATTTAAAAGCGCTTCAATCGGTTTTGATTAGAACAACGAGAAAAAATGTGTAGGTGTGAAAGGATAATATTAGCACAACCTCAAGGAGCAAAACACATCTGTTAGGGTATTCTTTTTTTATGCCCTCTCTTGTTATAGAGATCAGGCAACGAAATGTTTAATTTACACCGTGATTCAGAATCGGTTGTTTTTCTTAAACTTAAATTCAACACCCTCTGACTTTAGGTATAGAAATAGAACGGCATGTGTTCGTTCTAAAGTAAACTTGTCTCTCCTGTCGGTCTTACCTTCGCGACTTATACTCTTGTTTCTATGTGTGTGCATACTTGTACTTATACATTATACAGGGCGATTCTCCGAAACTTTTAAACAAAAGTCTGGAAAGCAGATTTTCTAAAAGTTTTTGAATATACTCGTAACTAAAATAATTTCACGGCTGTCTAACTTCCCGTCATATTCTTATTTTAAACGAATATGTAGGTATATTTTTAGCAAACTTTGAGATTCCATGCTATATTTTAAGGAAATTTTCACTCAGCTCTTTCATCTCTATAGTTCCAATATTCGTAAAAGAATAGAATTTTATTCGACACTGCAGTTTTTTTGGAAATCAATGTTAAATATCATAAAATGGGATGAAGTTAAAGATGAAGATGTTACTTTTAGTGCTTTTATTTCTTTTAATTATGATGAGCTAGTTTTAACCTTCAACAATTTATAAATAAATTAAGAATTTGAAAATTTAATTAAAAATTTATACATTTCGGTTTCCAATAAAGTTTTGTGGCTACTTTTGATATACCTAACGGGGGAATTGAAATGAATTTAATTATAAAGATCAATCAGTTTCAATACCCAAAGCAACTAACAACCTTCAATAAAACCAAAATTATTATGGATTTCTGTGAAACACCATGTATGTATGTATATATATACTTAATATAACTTTACTTATACGTAAAGTACGAACTACACGTATCTGCAAACATACAAGTCGAATGGTATGTGCAATGTTCACTTCCGAATGGGCGAATTTATCTTTTGTGCAAGAGTTTCCACATTCCCACCGTTTATTTGACTCTAGTTAAGACTAGAAATATAGCACTGTCTCTGCGGCATTTCCAAGATATTATTCCACTAAAGAACCGAGTTCAAAAGGGCAAAGACAACGCTGTGTCTTTCTCTGCCAAAACGCGCCGAAATGACATTAGAAACTAAATGCGTATTTCTGTCATAAAGCTAATTATTGCGTCTTCCTCTCAGTACTGACGAACTTTTGATTTAAAACACCTGTATATACTTAAATTATTAGAATTTATAAATAAATGGCTTTTCCTAACATAAATTATCAATTGATTTTTTCTATGCATGGATCAATGCGTAATAG
>NW_020438902.1:0-15737 GCF_000699045.2 Agrilus planipennis
CGTCCACCAAATAGTCGAGGTAGCTACAACCTCTATTTGTGGAGTGAGAATAAAACGGATGGTCTAAAACGTCTCTAAAGCATGCGATACGACAGTTTATGACATTTTCAGAGGCCTATCTCTATCCGTTTCTGAGATGTCGTCCGCCAAAGAACTCGAGGTAGCTACATTGCAGAACGTTTGAAACATTAATTATAAGTATAAGTGTTTTATTTTAATCGCAAGTAATATTAGATACGCCTTAATAATATTATATGTATAGATAACGTTGGACCATTTGTTTTTTTTTTTTTTTTTCGAGAAATCAGTATTGTAGTTCATGAGTCGAAAGATAACTTTTAGGTAACCGAATGACTTTAAAATGTTAACTTCCAAATGTCTTTCTATTATTATTACTTATTATTGTAATGTTTCGGCATGAGTATCCGATTATCATAATTTAAAACATATAGATTGAATAGTAAAGACGCCGTAATGCTGCATAGAGCGCCTTTCTGATGAAGTAAGAAAACGAAAAGGTCTAGCAAAATACTTTTCCCGCTATCTGAAATCATCCTTTTTGTAGAGAATTTATTTTTTGTTGATTATTTTGTTTTTATAGAAAAATTATTTTGTTAAGTGCATATGTTCCATGAAGAATTACGAAAAAGAACCTCAAAAATTAATATGGATAGTTTGTCGAAAATTGAGTTACTAAATAAATCAAATTATGACATCTGGCAAATCCGAATGAAGGCCGTGTTATTAAAACACGACAAATGGTACTACTTTAGCGGAAAAATTACACAGCCGAACGTCATTCCTGGAGATCGCTCGACAAAGGCAGCGCTAACGAAGTGGAAGGACAAGGACGAAAAGGCACTAGCTGAAATCACCCTGTCGGTAGGCGATGCAAAATTAAGAAGCATCTCAAACTGCACAACGTCGAAAGAAGCATGGGAAAAACTGCAGTCAATACATGCGTCGAAAGGCCCAATACGGAAGATTGAGCTACTAATAGACATCACCTCGTTTAAATTGGAGGACTATGATGATTTCCGAGTGCGACTAAATAAATTCTCAAGTGCCGTCGAACAATTAGCAGGTATGAAAGTCGAAGTACCTAATAATATGCTAGTAGTCCTGATACTAAAAGGCTTACCACAGAGCTACGAGAACTTCAGGTGTGCCATCAGATCACAGGTTGACTTACCGAATACCGAATCGCTCATCGGTAAAATTCTGGACGAAAATAAAAGTTGACAAGCCAGTAAACCAGCCGAAGATAACAATGCGCTGTACGCCGGAAATAAGTACAAAAGGAGCCGACTTCCAGGCAAAGCGAACCCAAGATTCGAATCCCATGTCATATCTGCGGAGGCACTGATCACTGGCCGTCGATGTGTTCGGAACGAAACCGAAGTTCGGCAAAGAAGGTGGATTCACACGCAGGCGAGTTTATGGCATACAAGGCTGGGACATCTTCACATGGATGCAGTAGTGGACCTGTTCCACGGTCGAGCGTTGGGTATGAAGCCGTTAAAACACAGTAAACAATCGTGCGATACTTGTCCGCAATAAAGCATTCGACGATTTTCTAAAGAAAGAAGGCATCAGGAGACGCCTAACAACGGCACACACACCACATTAAAATGGTGTCGCCGAGAGAACGAACAGAACGCTCGTCGACATGGTGAGATGTCTTCTGATACAGTCTGGACTCCCTTCGTCATATTGGGGAGAAGCCACAAATACTGAAATTATCTAAGAAATCGCTGCCCCAGCAGAAGCCACGGCGGAAAGACCCCGCACGAACCATGGCATGGAAGGGTACCAAATTTGAGGGTATTTGGCGCAAAGGCATTTGTTTTGGGAAAGGGTCCTAGTCGACAAAAATTGAACGACCGCTCTATCGAGGGTAAGCTAGTCGAATACGCAGACACGGTGAAAGCTTATAAGATACGACGAATCGACACAGGAAAAATAGTGATTACTAGGGATGTGTCAATAGTAGAAGACTCAATCTTGAATACACAAAACGTAGAGCAGAAGGACATCGAATACATGCATCCGAACGAAGATCCAGATTCAGGGAGAGATGTCAGGCAAGAAAGAGTTCAGGAAGGTACTCATATGGAACCACCAACCAGGCGAGCACCGGGAAGACCAACGAAAGAAAAAACCGGTAAGCGCGGAAAACCACGAAAACTGTATGCAAGGTCCTCATAAGACTAGGGTTGAAGCCGACGATTTCTGGTGTCTACGTAGACGACATATTAGCCACAGCAACCGACGTGAAATTAATCAAACAACTGAAACGTGGATTAGCCAAAGAATTCCAAATCAAAGACTTGGGTGAAGCCAAATACTGTCTAGGAATTGAACTCAAATAAGAAGACGGGAAGATAAGCTTGAGTCAAGGAAAGTCCAACAACGAAATTAAAAGCTGGAACCGACGCGCAGAAACCGACGAAGAATCCACAGTATCGAGAGCTCATCGGGTCGCTCATGTACCTATCAACTGCCACCAGACCAGATATTGCGCTCAGTGTAAGCGTTCTCAGTCAGTTCAATGAGCACCCAACTGAAGAACACTGGGGCGCTGCAAAGCGGGTACTCCGATACCTGAAAGGAACGCCAACGCTCGGACTGGTACATACCACACCGATTGGGTAAATGATCGGATACACCGACGCAGACTGGGGCAATGACAGTGGAGACTCAAAATCGTACACCGGATACGTTTTTCTACTAGGAGGAGCTGCAATCAGTTGGAAGTCACGGAAACAACGTACCGTGCCACTATCCACCGCTGAAGTCGAGTACAAGGCATTGACAGAGGCGACGAAAGAGTCCATGTACTTGAGGGGACTCTTTAGTGAACTGGGAATACCTCAACTCTCAGAAGGGTTACTGTATTGCGACAGTCAAAGCGCAATAAAGTTAACGACATCGACGAAATTCCACGACAGGACGAAACACGTCAGAATTCAGTTCGATTTTGTTCGAGACGCTGTAAAGGATCGAGAGATAATACTGAACCATAAGCCGTCAGAGGAGATGGTCGCAGACGTACTAACGAAGTCGCTACCCAAGGAGAAACACGTCCTATTTTCCCAAGCAATGGGAATGAGAATGACGTAAAAACCGCCGAGTGTGTGCGTACACATTAAGGAAGAGTGTGGAAAATAGTAATGCTCACTCAGACACTTGAATATTACCGCGCGCGACACCAGCGCGAGCTCAGAGAATTGGATGCCTACCACGACGTCACCGGAGCCACCGCCAACTAACGACACGCCGATTGTATATACATATACACAACCAACTCTCTCTGTACACGTCATATAGAATATATCTAATCTTTCTTTTTCACAAACTAATTCTTTGTTAATTATTTATCCTACAACCACTCATCCCACAGTAAGCATCAAAATCCAATTGTACAAATACTGAACAATATCAAATCACCTAATCTTTCGAAGAAAATTTTCGAAAATTCAAAATGTACAAATACCGTAGGTACAAGAATATTTAATCGGATAAGCGCATTTGTAGATGAAAATTTCAAAATATTTTTAAATAGTTCTTATAATTTTAATTAAATTTGCTTTATTTTTACTTAAAGCATCACTGAATAATGGATTAAAGTTTCGCCCATTCTTTTGTGAAAATAATGATTAAAAATACACGAATATGCATTGTCATGTACAATAAATTAGAAATCTAGATGTGCGTATTGATGTAAACTGTACCATAAAAATGCGCAATGTGGCATATGGACAAATAAAAAATAGGTATAGGCTAAATTTACCTATTTTCCATTTGATATTCCTAAATTTTGCATTAAGCATTACTTTAATTATTAATAAAGTGGTTTCATTGTACTTTTGTGCCAAAACAGCATTTGTTTACTTGCAAAATAGTTTTTAATAGATTGAGGTACTTATTTTATTAATATTCGGTAATATAGGGGTTTATATTTTCAGCCCCACTAGATCGTTTCATTAGGGTATTAATTTTTACTTGGGTTTGCGGATAGAGTTGGAAGAAAATTTTAGTATTAAGTGATTTTAATAACTTGGGTTTTGGTAGGCAGTAATTTAATTGGATGTTATTTTAGTAAAGCTCGGTATAATTATTAATAGATACGCTGCGTTACTTTAAATAATAATGTACATATTCACAATTTCTATTGCATTTAATATTTCTTTCTTATATGTATATAAACATTTATAATTAATATTTAATATTGTTTTACAGAAAGGACATTCCTTACGATAAATATAAAATACAATTATAGTTTATCCTACCATTCCAGTACTCCTGGCATATATTTATCAATTAGTTTTTCATAGTAGGGCCATAAAGATTCAATATCGGGGATCGTAGTACTCTTTGTATATAAGTCATATTTACTGTTTTAGAACATACATTAAAAAAGAAAGGATTAGATATGTGTAAAATAAATTTACATGAATACATACTTCATTTCCAAGACCCACTTTTTCATTTCTTTATCTTTTTCGTTTTCTAGATGTGAATAATCATTGCCCGTATGCCAAGGATAGAAACTGTGATATTTAATCATATACAGAGCTTCTTCGGGAAGAGTAGTATTGTTATGTTTCAATACCCTGTACAGATATTCATCATGTCCCCACGACATAATTACATTATCAAGTCCGCAATTGGGTTTGTACATTCCGTATTTAGTGCTACAATTAGAAATTATATTTTTTGGTTACCTATAAGCAATAAAAGAAAAAGGACAAACTGTTTACTTATATCTAGGATCTTTTCCGTCTGGATTTTCGTCAAAAGAATGGTCTCTGTAGACGATAGAATCGGCCCATTGACAACCCACAACGAAAGTATCACCCACTACACACCATTGGGGTTCGTTGTAGAAAGCCATTACTTTGCCCAAATCATGGACAAGTCCGGTAAGTTGGAACCAATCTAAGTCAGGATGATCTTGTCTTATTCTTTCAGCAGTTTGGAAAGCATGGACGATATTTGGGATGTCATTATCGGGATCGCTTTCGTCCACTAAATTATTGAGCTTCTCTAAAGCATCTCTAACAGTGGATTTGAAATGGGAGAAAGTGAGCCATTTGGCCATTTTATCTATTGAAAGTTAATAATTATCCAATAATAATTGTTTTACTTACAATTGAAATAATTAAGATACGCGAACATATACTACATATTGTTGGAAAAGGCGAGCAAAACATGTGCATTCTTAGGAGTGCCACAGTGCTAAGCAAATAAAAAGATTTTTATGAAACTAAATACGAATGGAAAAATAAATCAAACGCTAACTTTCGTATTGAATTGTATCTTCTGAGCATGAAATTTAATGTTGTTAAAAATCTTCCAAACTTGAAAATCTGCAACGTAGATGACATCTAAACTATAATATGTAGCATAAAATTACTATAAAGGTAATGTGACTAATTTTTAGGAGTGTATAATATTGCAATATTGTATGTGCATTATTCACCATCATCCTATACATCTATGAAATTAATATTATTTGTAGCTAAAAATAAATAAATATTGACTTAAATAAAATTTGCCCAGTGCTCTTTATGTAATAAGGCCGGATTGTATACGTAGAATATTGATTTATACCTTTTACAAAATCTACTGTTTGGTTCGTATGCATATCGTAGTAGGTTTTTCGGACTCTCACTTTGATAGGATCGTTTTCATCGAAACTATAATTTCTGAAATCCTCCACTGGTTTGTCTGCGAAATGGAGTTCCAGTTTGTGCAGTTCTGATGGGTCTATTATTTTCACGGGAATTGCGTTCTTAATTTGAAATATTTAGAAATAAAGTATTAGCATAGATACAGGTACGGAATACAATGCATGAATAGATATATACAAAATTAGCAACAGTTAAAATTGGTTTAAGAAAAAACATACTTACAAGAACTTTCATACTGTTAGATTTAATCCGTAGCGAACAAAAAATTAACTTGTTAAGACTTCACTCTTTAATACCTATGTTGTTCTATCACACGAAGTCGTCTTTTATACATGACTTTATCAAAAGGGCAACGAAATGTATGATATAAGAACTTATTCTCAAAGCTTTAATTAATTTTAAACTGTAACATAGAGGAGAGAATTCTATTGACGCGTTTTGTTTTGCTTATCGAAGTTTATGAGGTCAGAGTTCGCTAAGTTTATGAAAATAGGTACACGAGACCGTTATGAAGAACGTGATCTTAAATTACGAAATACAAGAAAACGTAATCGTGTTTATACTCGTAAATGTACAAACAAATTTGCCCATATCTGCAAATATAAATCTGTACATATGTGTGTATAGCATACATATGTATAATGTATTTACAAACCTGCCTTACAAGGAGGTCTTTCTAATCAAATACCTAGCAAATTGTTGGCTCAAATAGAAAATGATAACATCGGGAAGAAAACGTGAATAGTTTTACAGTCTCAGGAAGATTTCGTTCCAAGTATTTTAGAAACCTAAACCTCTTTAATAGGACAAATGTCACTCTAAAGTATTATGCAACCATAAATAGATTCTGAACCCCCTTTCTCAACAAAAATTTGTGTTATTACGTAGTGTCCATAATTTTCTATTTCTATTTCTTTTTACATTTTGACCTTTTATAATACTTTACAATTTTATCATTCGTTTTTGTGCTTCATACTTATAAGTGTCCACCGCGTGGTTTTTAATTTTTTTACTTTAATTTATACAGTCATTTGTTTTTAATTATTTATTCATATTTATTATTTTATTTATATCACGAATATCTTTATAATAAGTATGTTCCTTTTCTTGATACCAGCGACGATTGTACTACTACATTGTTATATAGAGGTAACGACGTCATTTGTTTTCATACATCCTACCCTCTTAACTCGTGCTGAGAGAGCCTATCCCATCTGGAAAGAGGCATTATACATTTTTACTGACCAAAAAAATTTTTTTAGATTTTATATATTTGTTGTTTTTGTTTGATTTTATGTATTCAAATTATTTCTGTGTCTTTTGTGTATTCAAGTTAAATAATAATATTTAGCTTAAACTAAGCAAGCGCATTACAACAGCACTACGTAAATATATAAGCACAAAAGGAAAACAAAACAATAAGCTGCGTAAGCATTAATCTATAAATGAGCATCATCTGCATAATAATAATTGTAATTTTATTAAGGCAAATTTCCATACCAACATTAGCATTACCTTTTTACAGGTAAATTTACCAAAAAGTCAGAAAGGCTTGCACCCACTATAAATGGTAAAGAAGCAGCAACTGTTCCTTTAAAACATGTTACATGAGACGAGCCAACGTTCCCTGCTATTTCGCATACACTATTTTGGGGATTGTCTTTTCTGAAATTGGGAGGATTTCATTCCTACAGTGACGATATGGTTCAAACCCATAAATACGTATCATGACCCATAATTGTAACAACTGTTCTACAGTAACTGACCTACACTTATTTAAAATTAGATTATAGAACTGTACCTATATCTATTGCCTGATACAAAGTTTAAATGTTAAAAGAATAAACGCCGGCTACTAGAGGGTTTACTAATGAGATAAACACCCTGCATCACATTCAATATAATCTAACAAGTAAAGAATGTTAGAGTAAAAGAACATAAAACAAATACTGTAAGTTTGTGTATCAAGTTCGTACTTTAATTGATAAGACCGTCGGACAGAATGTTATGTCTCACAATATCAGTTGATATTGCGCGAATTCGCTTACTCACTTGTCATCACGGCCGTTATTGTCTGATTTCGGCAGTGAGCATTCTCACGAACTCTATCACATTACCTGTTTATGTTATGGTTCCGGCGCCGACCAGCCGGAATATGACTAAATTCTAAATTACAAATAACTTTAAATACGACAGACCAAAAGTCAACTGGCTTCACCCCTCTTTATTTATTAATCGGAGAAAATATTGTAAACCCAAATATTGCAGCTTTAACAAACGTTATTGCGCAAAGTATAACTAAAATCGATAATTTAAAAAGAGATCGGATCCTGGAATACAGACGCATGCAAAAGCAAAGCAATTATGCAAAAGATCTTTTTGATCGAACCAGAAGAAATAACAAAATTGTTAACATCGGCGACTTTATCTATCATCCTTCAAGGGACTCACATTTGGCAAAATTAGATAAAAAATATGAAGGTCCATTTGAAGTATTAAAAATATTACCAAACGACCGTTTAGAAGTAAAGAACTTGGCCACAAACAGGATACGAACAATTGCTAAAGACATGGTTCGTATATGGCCTGGTGAATTTTCCGAAAACTAATCTTTTCACACAAACGGTAAGTAGGCCGTGTGAGCTTATGTTTAGTAGGACTCTGATCACTAATTTCTTTAAAAGAGTGATGTTCACACAAAAAAAAGAAATAAAAGAACGATTAAAACGGATTTCTATCCGGATGTTAAGACAAGCTTTTGCTTGGTAAAACAGATTTCGATCCGGTTGATTAAGACAAGCTTTTGCTTGGTAAAACGGATTTCGATCCGGTTGATTAAGACAAGCTTTTGCTTGGTAAAACGGATTTTTATCCGGCTGTTAAGACAAGCGTTTGCTTGGTAAAACGGATTTTCATCCGGTTGTTAAATATGTTGCGAAAAAAAAACAACTAACTAAAAATAAATAATGTTCAATATCACAGGCAGCGTCTCTGTAAGCTCAGAGTTGTCCATCATAAATAAAATGGTTTGTAAGGAAAAATAATTTGCTAAGATTGAAGATCCCACAAATAATAAGAAAGAAATAACCACTGCTTCCGTACTGAAGTGACTACGGTGTCAACGAGGTCGACAAAAAAGTCAAATGTTAAACATGCACAGTTGAATTCATGTCACAGATGATGTGTGTGTCGTTCATTTTAAAATTCTACTGATAAGTGAAATTTCGGTATTTTAAGGAGAAAGCTATATTTCTACTTTTAAAGAATTAATAAAATAACCGAAACCACCGCTCAAACCAATAGCCAACAGATTACACAAAATTTAATCTAGTAGAAACACAAAAACGAAATTGAAAAAATGTTTGGGTCAGTTTCATGGAAAATTGAAGGGCATTTTTAAACATAAAGAATGACATAATAGAAGGAGGAGACTGTGGTAAATATTAATTAAAAAATTAAATTAAAAGGAATACTCACCCCTAATTACCACAAATAATTTTATATGAGCGGACACGTGTTTCGCCCACTTCACACGTGGGCATTATCAACGCGAGACTGAAGAGAGGTGGAGACCAGTCTTGCGTTGATAATGCCCACGTGTGAAGTGTACGAAACACGTGTCCGCTCATATAAAATTATTTGCGGTAATTAGGGGTGAGTATTCCTTTTAATTTTTTAAATAAATAATGACAGTTTATAAAAGTGAATAAATACAGCTTTGAAGTTATAGTTAAACTTAAATAAACGGATTCGAAGATGAAAGCAAAAGTAAATTGTTTGTGTTGAGAAGTATCGCACGTCGATAGGCTCACTGCACATGCGTGAGTAAAAGTATTAAGGCGCCGGGGCTCACTACTTGCGTTACCGGTAATTTTTAATTTGTTGGTCCGTGACCGTTGCCCACGAGACGTGTGCAATAAGAAGTTCCTTTGTTAACACAAAACTAATAAAGCGTACATATATATATTGAAAGTTATCCTTCTCTTCAACCCTATCGTCCCTCTTTCCCTTCGATAATCTCAACAGGTTATGGGCACAGGCAAGCAGCCTGCGTAACACCCGATTATCGAAGTCAGAGAACAATAGAGAGAAAACGGTTATCACGATATTTTTTTCTTCCTTTGTGGTCGACACGTGGTCTCCATTGTAGTGTACCGGTAAACGCGTACGGGAAAATAATCGAACGAAAATAGCGGAATCAACTCTGATAAAAAACTTCAAGAAGTTTGATGGCTCGAATTTTCAAGCGTGGAAATTTCGAATGAACTCGATGCTTATCGCGAACGCGATTCGAGACGTCGTAACGGACGCGCGAGTGATGCCGGCAGACGCAGATTCGGCCGATGGCAAAAAGTGGGTGAAAGACAACGCGACGGCCATGTGCATAATTTCCTCGTCGACAGAGGATTCCCAGCTCGACTCTATGCTCAACTGCACCACAGCGAACCAAATGTGGGACAAATTGGTGAGAATTCACTAGCAGAAATTAGTGTCGAACAAGATGCTCTTGCTACAAAAGTTTCACGGACATCGCATGGAATCAAACGAGTCGGTTGTACAAAGCGTTTCCCTGGTACAAAACATGGCGTCTCAACTGAAGGATCTGGGAGAAGCTCTCCAGACAGCATGGGACAGTGTACCCGAAGAAAGACAAACCCTTGATAATGAAATATTGAAAATACTGAAAAAGGTTTCGATGTTTAGTTCAAAGGAAAATTAGTAACAATTAACCATGACGGTGAAGTTTTCGGTGTCGGTGTGCAACAAGACAATCAGATTTACCGAATGCTCTTTAAAGTGAGAGAACCAAGTGTTGCGAGAGAAGCAAATGTGTCAACTGTCAACTTGCGTGTCTGGCGCGAACGAAAGGGACACGAAAACAATACACCTTACCGCGAAATGACGCAAAAGGAGCTAATTCGCAGTGTAAAATTAGCGGATATTGGCAATTTCTTCTGTGAATCGTGTGTCTTCGGAAAGGCACACGGGCTTCCGTTCAAGAAGAACGAGACAAAAAGAAACACAAAACCGGGAGAATACATACATTCGGACGTATGCGGACCATTCTCAACAGAGTCGATCGGTGGTGCAAGATTCTGCATAACCTCAAGGACGACGCATCAGGATTTCGGTATGCTTACTTCATGAAACATAAATCTGATGTTTTCGACATTTTCAAGAAATACTAAAAGTTGATCGACAACAAATTCGGCAAACCGATTATGGTGTTACGTACGGACAATGGTCGAGAGTATTGCAACCCTGAAATGAAGCGATATCTCGAGGCTCGTGGTATCGAGCTGGTAAACACGGCACCTTACAGTCCCCCAGCAGAACGGGAAAGTCGGGAAAGAAAGTTCCTCTGTCGCTATGGGCGGAAGCAGTTGGCACAGCAGTGACCATCCTCAACCGAGTTCCGGCTACCGGTAAAGGGAAAACGCCATACGAGATCTGGTTTGGAAAAACACCAGATGTGTCTCATTCAACGAGAAGTCGCAACTTGGGGCAGAAAAAGGGGAAGAATTCGAATACATCCTTCCAGAGGACGAAAATGAAGATGTGGCAGAACCGGAGGAAGAACGCCAGGATGCTCAGAAAGAACCTGAAAGAAACGAACAACCAGATGATCCTCGAGAAGAAGATCAAAATCAACCAGACAATGACAGACAACTGCGGGACACATTTCAGGAGGCGATGAACAGTGCCGAGGTAGAAAATTGAGCCGAGTCGATTCAGGAAGAGTTCGACGCGCATGACCAGAACGAGACTTGGTCGATCGTACCACGGAAAACGGATCGAAAACCCATAGATTCGAAATTTAAGGTCATACGAGACAAAGTCAAACTCGACTACACGGAGACCTTTTCGCCAATCGTGAGATACGACTCGTTGAGAGTTCTATTGGCCATGGTGGCTGAACAGGACTTGGAGCTCACACAATTCGATGTGAGAAAAGCCTTTCTTCACGGCGAGCTGAAGAAAGAGATCTAGATGGAAATACCAAAGGGACTCAACATCAAAAAAGAAGAAAAACGTGATTTCGTGTTTAAACTGAACAAGTCGTTGTACAGCTTGAAACAAGCACCCAGGTGCTGGAACGAAAAGATTCGCGAGTTCTTAGAGAAATATCAGTTTCGCGAAACAGAAGCCGACAAGTATATCTTTCGAAGACGGGTAGACAGTGTAGATGTATTTTTGGCGTAAAGTAAAGCCCTCGAGTCAGTAATAAAATCGTTGGGAAACACGTTCGAAATTACGATCGGGGATGGAAAGTTATTTGTCGGGGTACAAATAGAACGAAATCGAGTAAAGAAAACCATGTTGTTGCATCAAGAAGCGTATGTGAAGAAAATCCTTAGTAAATTTAAGATGATTGATGCAAAAGCGGCAAGTGTTCCTATCGACCCGCACGCGCGACTAGTTCCAAACAATCGCGACGATGAAAACCTAAGTACAGTACCGTTTCGAGAAACAGTGGGCTCGTTAATGTTTCTTGCGGTTGTGACGCGGCCGGATATCGCATATTCGGTGAATTCGGTTAGTAAATTTCTTAGCAATCACAACAAGAGCCACTGGCAAGCGGTGAAACGAATCTACCGGTACTTAGTCGGAACAACGAAAGTCGGGGTAATGTACAAAAGCGGCGGGAGTAACTAGGAGTTACAGGGGTTTTCAGACTCGGATTTCGCATGTGACGTGGAGACGAGTAGATTTACCACGGGTTATGCGTTTTGTCTATCGAACGGAATTGTGACGTGGTTTCAGGTCAATTTATTTCTGGATTCACTTCTGTAACGGTCAATTTATTTCTTCTCTTTCGGCGATCGTCTCTTCCTTTAAATACTCTTTTGTTTACTTTCTGGAGCCTTCTGGAAACATACGGATAGTTTATTTTCTCTTTGAACTGTTTAACTGCATTCCCTGAACGCAGGTACGACACACATTTACAAACATGGCGCACATGAAGAAAAGCGCGAAATATGCTTTAAAATGTTACATCTATAGAAATCATTGGACCGTTTGTTTTTTTTTTCGATAAATCGCTATTGTATTTTGTGAATCGAAAGATAACGTTCAGGAACCGAATGATTATAAACAAAAAAAGGTCATTACCTACCTGTTCTATGAATAATGTTGTATTTATTAGTTCTTAAGAAAATAGATTAAATAAAATCAGTTAAGCAAAGACGCATTGAGAGCAGACAACATGTGCTTAAAATCACGGGAGAAAAGTTGAGCACTTGTTAGTTTATTGTCGCTTCGCGATTACTGAAATTTCCCAATGTAACAAAAAAAAAAAGAAGTTGGTGGAATTAGTGCCCGTTACATGGTTAACCCTGAGTAGATAGTGACTGGATATGCAAATAGACAAACGGTGTGTCCATATTTTCACATATTTAAAATCAAAATTAATTACAGAAATATAGGTCTTCATTAAAAATATTTTCCAAATTCCAATAATTAGTGCATAGAAGATAAAAAGAAAATACACTAAACTTTCTGTGTGCCATTTTAAACAGAAAGAAAACTAATGTTATCACTCCAAAATTTAAATCTTAAAAGAAATTAAATTATCGCGGCTTGTTATATGTATATGATTTCCAATATTTGCTGTGTTTATACAAATTCATTTATTATGACCTATTCATTTTCTGTAAATGTTTTTTTTACCATACGTTTCAGGTAACTATCTTTTTTTAGTTTCCATATTATCAAATATAAATAATTTTTTTTAAATTTTTACTCTTTCCGATATTGAAATCATTACAAACGTCAAAAATATTGACTACCCAATCGTGAGCTAATATTGTTCATCAAATCTTGGCCCAAAACAGGCTGCTCAATCTTAGGTAAGTAATGTCCCGAGTAAAAATAAAAAGAACTATAGCATCACCGAATCGCCTCCAAATATCTGAAATGAGCTAAATTACTACCGAAACAGTTCCTACAAATTAGACTAAAATTTATATTCTAAAATTATAGCTAAAATACTACCGTTTGAAACTCTAAAACAGCTCCAAACTAGCACCACATTAAAAAAGAACCGAAAGAGCCCTAAAACAGCGCCTCGCCAAAAAACATAGTATAATAGCACCAAAACAGCATCACATGTAAAATTATCTAAAACAGCATCGCAACGTACTGTATATAGAAGGTATCTTTTCGCATGTTTTATCTTGTTTTCATTTAAAACGAGCGGTGTCGAGATCAAAAGCAAAATGCCACGCTGAGGGTTGCTGATTTCTTGCCCATCAGCATTGTATTGTTTGTTTAGTCTAATCTACCTATAGTGGTGGAAAAATGAATAAGTTACATTTGGTATTTTTAGTTTTTTAGTCAGTAGTAAGAGTAACATGTAGTAGAATGGATGTCTTGTTTTTCCGTATTTTATAAATAGAAAAGTTAAAGCGCGTTTAACACCTTCATTGTTTTATTTTCAACAATTAATTTCTTTTGGACCCAGTTTCGCGATGAAACACTTACAGAGTTTCATCCCGGTACAAAAGTCATCATTTGCCCGAATGATTTAACTCTAGCCCTATCGAAGGCTATAAAAAGAAAACTTCCATTGTCCGAAATATATTTGAAGTAATCGCATCGAAAGAAGAAATTAAGCAGTTCAGAACCGAGAAGAATTTTACGAAAGAACGTTGAAATATTAGGACCGCTATAATTGGTAAATGTAATTCAACTACTGTTCAGATTAATCAAGTGTTTGCGATTGTTTTATTTGATAAAAAATTATATGATTTTATAGATTCTGTACAAAATTTGTATAAAACAGAATTAAGCGCGAAAGAGTTCAACGATATCACAAATAGAAAGATGCAAGAAATGCTGAATGAATAAGAAATAAAGGAATAATCAAAAAGCGAGGAGAATGAAAAAAAACTAATAAAGGGAAAATTAAGTTATGTAATGTATTAAGAAGAAAAATTAAGGTGAAATTAAAAATTTTGTTTGAAGCACCCTAATACATATGTACATTCATGCTGTTTCGGCGATTTTTTAGTATAAATACGTCGCTCTTTCGGTGGTATTTCAGTAGCTTTCTGGTGCTGTTTCAGTGCTCTTTTCGTAGACAATCGGCGGTTTAGTCCTGCAAACGGACCTTTTTCGGTCATATTTTAGAGAAATTTATGGAGCTAGTTTGGTTGTAATTTGGTAGAGTGAAATTGACAAGAATAATTTTTACTCGGGGTTAACCAAGTCTTGGTTTAGCATTGGCTGTGCAGTGTGGACCATGGTTGCAAACTAAGTTTGGGCCGAAGTGACAACCCAGGCATTTGCCGTGCTAGGTCCAATATTGGTTGCCAATATTAAATTAGTTTTGATCACAAAATCTTGATTCAACATTGGCTGTCCAGTTGTCGGTCAAGCTTGGCAACCAGACTTAGGCCGAAGTTGCATATTAAACATTCGCTATGCTCAGTCCAATATTGGTTGCCAATCAGAGTTAGTATTGTTAAACAAGTCTTGGTTAAGCACTGACTGTGGGTGACGTGGGTCAAGCTTGGCAACCAGGCTTGGGCCGAAATAATGCTCAGTCCAATATTACTTGCCAATCTTCGGTTAATATTGTTCATCAAGTTTTAGTTCAGAATTGTCTGTTCAACCATGGATCAAGTTTGGCAAGCAGGCTTGGGCCGAAGTTATACTTCAAGCGTTTGCCATGCTTTGTCCAATATTCGTTGCCAATCTGGGGCCAAAATTGGAAAATCTTGGGCCAAGCTATCCTGAGTTCCTACATGGGTATCTTCGGGTACATCGTTATCTTGTCCGATATGCCATAAACAAATATTAAATACTGTTACGTATGGTACATCTTCAGCTTCATATCTTGCTACTGCACTCAGCAAAATAACTTAATAAATGTAATTTAATTTCTTTTCAATGTTTATTTGAATTACTTTATTTTTTCATAGTACATTATATATTTCGTACTTAAACTTCATTATGAATCTTTTGCCTTTTATACGCCGTATATTTTAAATATTTACTTACTTTAACTCGTACATTTTTCATACCATTTCTTACCTC